>NC_057801.1:329836435-330136435 GCF_018294505.1 Triticum aestivum
CTCACTGCTCGGCCACACGAGGAGAAGCATCTTTGCTCGCCCGCCCGAGTCCACTTCCCCGCTGGCTCACAGGCACCGAAAACCCCAATGGAATAACCGACTGACATGCAAAGTCGCAATTGGAATTCCCTCCCCGATGTTCTCTTGGAGCAGATCTGTAATCATATGGACCTACTCACCACCGTCCGTGTAGCCGCATCCTCGATGTCTTTGTACCATCTACTCGTTTGCAACCGGCTGGCTCTTTTCAAGACACCCTGCCCAATCCTAGCAGGTGGCCCAGACACCAACTTGATGATCCTACGGAGGTTGTCGTGGTGCCCATCAACATGCTACCACTACCCGTCCACCTGTCCTTCATGCGCAGCCACTACTGGGCGGGCATGAAGGCCAACTGGATCATCCTCATCCACCAATCCAGTAGTCCTTGGCGTCTCATGGATATCGACACCCAGCGAGAGATCACCCTTCCATCATTGGATACTTCCACTATCGAGCCTCGCGGCCCGCCGGACACTCTTGCCTACTACGCATGAGACGCGTTAAGATTTTGGCTGGACCTCTGTTTGCTGAAAGTTGTAATCTGTGAAGTGCCCACACCATCAGAAGACTACATGGATTACAAGCTCATTGCGTTGTTCAACATAGGATTAGTCTATCTGGAATCCGGTTGCCATACATGGTTATGGCTCATCGCCAATCCTGTTGAGGCAACATTTCTGTCTGATGTTATAGTGCATGATGGCATCGTTTACGCGGTCGACGCACAGATTGGCTGCCTATACTAGTGGAATCTATCGTCATGTAATTGTTCTATCTCATCTCATCTTTACCTTATGAATATGACTGCCTGTTCATTGTTACAAATTTAGAATAGATAGTATGTCTATAACCACATCATTGCTATATGTTCCTCTCATTTCCTAGATTTTTATGACCACACATGTTATTGTTAGAGTTGATATGAGAACAATTGGCATCTAATGATTGTTAGAATAGATATTATGAGCATAACCTCATGATTGCTATATGTTACTCTCATTTCCAAGATTTTTATAACAACACATGTTATTGCTTAGAGTTGATATGAGAACAGTAGTAACTGCTATGGTAGAATATGAGTAGGCCCTGTCATAGTTGTTTTCCTCTCATTGTTACATGATGTTTGAACCATGACATATTGCTAGAATATGAAAGCCATTGGCTTATTTTGGTTTAACTTGGGCTATGATTATGACCACATCATTGCAATTATCTATGTATGATATGTGTCACTGTTATAATAAACTTAATTCCACACATACTCTGAACATGATTGTTTATTTTTGTCCTTTTGGTCTCCAATTTGAATTGTTGCACCAGACGCAAATGCGCTAGCCTTCATGATTCTAGGACCTTGAATCATACCAGCCGATGGGTGGTGGTTTATCGCTCATTCAGCTGACGACGGTCATTTGATGCTCATTCACACGTACCAAATTGACCAAACCATTATGTGAAACCACTTGCACTACAATTCCTAGGGCGTTCGTGACATTGATGGCTATGGCTACTTCGTGTTCGAGAAAGACCTAGCTCCGTTGGGCCAGGCGTATTCAACTGGAGGCGGTTTACAGCCTTAGCAGCCACTCCATGTTCCTCGGGCTCAATTATCCGATATATCCAACCAATCATCGATCATATCACCAGTGATGATTATCATGCTATGCAACTTCCATTCGCTAGGGGGCCTGTGTTTATACATCATACCATGGGTTTCATCAATCACCATATCCAGAGATTCGTCAAAATAGCTTGTTGCCAGATAATCTTCAGTGTGTGAAAGGCATCAAGCTTCCATGCGATGGATGTCCTTTGCAAACCCGACATGTGGCGATGTGGTTCATGCCAACAGCAAATATGCACAACTTGATTCGTACTGATATCTAGACTGAGCCATGTATTCTTCTGTAGCAGCACGACCCTCTTTTCATGGATATTATGTACTGTTGTTAGTTTGAAGCACTCCTCTGGTTTGAAGGATAGATACCTTTCTAGGATCAAGTGCATCCTAACTCACCTGCATAGGATGTACTGATAATGATGATGGAGATGTTGTGCAGAAGCCACATATAAATGTGTGTGTGTATATATATATCAATTAGGCTTTAAGTGCATATTAAACATATGGTTAAAATGTGACACTAAATATGACTAGTAAGTAGTACAGTAGCAGTACTAGTATATGTCGGTCAAATTATTCATCATGTCCACACATTGAATTGACATGACAACATGCTGCACGTGAGGTGACACAAGAATCCCGGTGGCGTTTGCGGGTATTCTAGACTTCAGGTTTGGGGTACCAGTTATCTATCAAAATCTTTCATCATTCACTTAAAACAGTGGATTGATCATACATTGAGTACCATATAACTGGAATTAACCGATGCAAGTCCAAGAAGGATTGGCTGGTGCTGTCGGCTCGCGTCAAGTTCGATCCCACAGATTAGGAGCTGATCGAGCACCTTGAGGCCAAAGTGAGTGCTGACAGCGCGAGATCTCACCCTCTCATCAATTTGTTCATACCAACCATCAACAACGAGCACGACATATGCTACACCCATCCTGAGAAACATCCAGATAAGACACCGGTCGGCCGTCTACTTGCACAAACATATTCCTTTGTTTATAGGTCTATTTTTCTTTTTAGACGCATATCTAGTGAAGCAATTACAATTTGACAGTTAATAAAAACTGAAACAAGTGACTGCAACATGCCAAAGATGTTCTGAAAATGCCAACTACGTACATTAAAACCTGTATTTGACAATACTACAGGTATCACACTGAGTGGCCTAAACAAGCATTTCTTACAGCGCAATTCCAGGGCATTCAAAAGGGGCATGTAGACGCGTCACAAGATACAGTCGTAGTGCGGCATGCACGCGATGTGGCACAAGACCGGCAATACCTTGCCGGTGATGGTCAACGGTCGGCAGACGGGCAGGAAAAAGGTTCTGGTGCTGCAGATGGTCAACGGCCGGCAGATGGGCAGCAAAAAGGCTATGGTGCTGCACAACAAAAAGGTTCTGGCTAGAACGCTTATCCTAGCTCGCAAACAAGGAATCCACGACAAACAAGCAATCAAATCTGGCATGACCTGCAAACTGGCATGACACACCAGGTTAGTACATTGAATGTACTTACAAGCTCACAATAACCAGAAGCATTCAAGACAAACAATGGCATGGCAATTATAGGTTAAGAAGAAATTAACATGATATCATCAGAATAGCATGGCATGAATCAACATGAACATGACACAACTAGAGCACTATGAACATGGCATCAACATAATGATTCTACATGCAAAATGATGAAGCTATCATGCACCAAATTACTCTGCTTGGGTTACCTCGTAACCATCACATACATCAGCTTACCATCAGGGACATCACACAGTCACCTCAGGATCCAATCAAGCTTGCTATTACTATACCGTAGGAATCATTACATGACCAGAACGAGCTTGACCTTCACCCTTGATTCTCGCATAACACCATAAATATCCAGCAACTCAGTATCCTCGATACCATGGTGATCATCTCACGATCACATAAAGATCAACCAACTTCTCTCATCATCGAACCGGGGTTGTTATTAAGCACATCATTGTTATTACTATTGACTCATAGTGTGACCAACTACGAACTGGGCCCTTATCCGCGGGCGCGGCTATTGATAGATTTGGCACATGCTCTGTAGAGGTAGTACATTGTACCCACACCATGGAACCCATGGCCTCACGCTCCCATTTGGGTGGACCAACGGCATTCCGACAAAACCGCTCTACTGCCATGACACTCTCCCGGCCGCTCTGACCTACTCCTTTCTGGGCTAAGTCATGGGTGGCCTCGTGCCTACCAAAGGCATCAACGGACACTATCGTGGCAAAACAATAAACGGTCCCAAAAGGGGACAATGGTATACCAATCACAACAACGGGCACACAAGGCTTATGTCGTCCTACCCGGGCAAGGTAGCGCCAGTGCATAACCTTCCCTCGTTGGAGGCACCGGCGAGAGGCATGACAAGAGACCCAGTTAGGACCTCCCATAAAAGGCAAATGTGGTTGCACTGGTAAGCTCAATATGATGGCACCATGACTCAGCCAATAGTTGTTCAAGTTCAATTAAGTCTGGTTAAACTTGAATGCAATAAGCTGAGTCATATTAAAATAACATGATGCAACTACAATGCATGAGCATGATTTCAACATAAGCATGGATGCAACATTAATCGTAAGCATAACAATAATGAATCATTTATCCAGATGAGCATGGCATACTCATGGGCATGAATGTCACAAGCATAACACTACTCGTAAGCATAGCATAACCACTAGCATTACATGTAAATACCATGCAAGAATATAACGATAACACTACCAAGAAATCATGTAACCAACTAACGACAGAGAAACATGCACTTCAATGGTATTCGGTAACCGACGATAGTCATGCACCGAAGAACATGACAAACCCAACATGTACTACTATCAAGCATGGCCAACATGAAAGTGATACTAGCAGGTAGAACATGATAACCAGGTGCATATGAACATAGCATGAAAGTAAACACAGATCCATAGCATAACCGAAACAACACTAGGAGTTGTAGATAAGCAAACAGACAGTTATTAAATGTTCAAGTTGAAAACCATGGATACTGTGTGGCCATCATGCAAGTGGGTGTTGTGGCTTGCTTGGGGGTGAAGAAGGCTCCGGGGAGAAGTGCGTTGAAGCCGCTGAAAGATTCACTAGAAAAGATTCTCTCTCAAAGGGGCTGATTAGGGCAAGGGCATCAAGGTCATTTTCAAAATGTCAAAACATCGTGAAAATGACGCGAATAGAGCGGGCTCGACGAGACGAAGAAGCGGGCTTTGGAATCACCTCAATCGGAGTTGTGGTTGAAAAGCTACGGCCGTTCATTCGTTAGGCAGAAATAAATAAAAAGTATTCTTTTTCTACACTAGCAGGTGAACATTCATAACTTAGAGGTTTCGGCCGGCGGCTGAAAAACAGAAGGCGCATTTTCAGAAATACGTTTCCGCGGTACTGAAAGTGTATTCATAATAGAAGGTATAGAGAAGTATGCTTTTAGTAGACGAAAACGTAGTTTACCAAATGCACTTCCACTTAACGCGCGCGGGCCTAGCAGCTGGTCAAAACCTACTGGCCGATAGGTGGGGCCTCAGGGTCCACAGGTCGGCTGGGATGAGGTTGTCTCCTTCCTCGCTGTCGCCTGCGAGGCAGAGGCAGAGCACACACCCCAGCGGCGACCCCGGGCGGCATGGATCACTTCCGACGAGGCCTCAGCCACGGGCGATATCCGGAGAGGGAGGCGCACCCATCGGTGCTATCCACAGCCGGTGGAGATCTAGGAGGAGGGAGGCACCTTGTTCGCGGTGGACAACAACCATGGCAAGCTCAGGCACGGCTCACTAGTTGCCGGGGAAGGAGGGGAACGCTCTAGAGGGCTTAGGGGAGGTCTCAAGTGGTGGATGGAAGGAGGGGGAGCTCGGCTTCGGGCGAATTTAAGAGGAGGACCGAGGCGTCCATGGCGGGCACTCGAGGCAAGGAGGGGTCCTATGGCTTGGGGAAGAGGATGAGGAGGGAGGTAGGAGCTAGGGGAGGCTAGTGAGATGCTCGGGAGGCCACAGGGAGGGCTATAAATAACCGCGGCAACGCGGTACTCGGACGCGGCGGCGGTGACACATGTGCCGTTGCGCTGGCGCGAGCATAGGCATGGGGAGGGAGGGGAGACTTGTCTTGGAGCTTCACAAGGACGCGGGAGGCCTCGAGCGAGCTCGGGAAAGCTGGAGAGAGCTCCGACAACGGGACAAGGAGGAGCAGGGGAGGTTAGTGGCACAGGCGAGCACAAAGGGACGCAACCAGGGCAAGTCCAGTTGGGGCAGCTGCGTAGGGTGACATGGCGGATCACGGGGAGCTATTAGACACAGCAAGGCGCGCGAACATGGCGAACTGAGGAGGGGCCCGAGAAAATGATGCTCAGCTCGCGTCCATGGCATGCCAGGGCGGTGGTCACCGCGTGCATTGGTGCACACAGTGCACGATGGTCAGCCAATCTATGTCTAGGACACAAGGGAGGCAGAGATAGATGCCAAGGAAGAGAGAGCCAAGCATAGTGCTCACTCGAGTGATCACAGGTAGCAAGAAAAGAAAGGAATAATAAGGTGTTTGATGCCATCTACAGAGGATTGGTCGGGAGGATTATACTAAAATTTAACTGGGGTTTGTCACTTACTAAGGTCATTAAGAAGGCATGGTTTCAGCTCATACATAGGGGTTTTGCTAGTACTTATAGTGAAAAGTGGCATACTGACCAGAATAGCAAACTTTGAAGTAGCACTCACACACTAGCTTGGATTGAGCTGAAATTTGGCAAGGCAGGGTCATTTGGCCATATGAAGATGCTGTGAAAATTTCTGTGACACTCTCCTTGGCGACATGTGGCATAGCCATTCTCCCCACAGAGATCCACCTCATTACCAAGTATTGTAGTTTTCTGCCGAAGGAAGAATCCTAGAGTATGTTGCTCATGTTCATCTATCAGCCCCGATTTCTGTTGGTAAGTGCACATATAGTTTCCATGATGGTTACGATGCTACTCTCGAGCGTGCTGTTCAGCTTGCTACAATGGCAAGAATCACCGGCTTTCGTCATGAAGAGAGCATGGTGCAAGAGAACCGTGCCTATCTGTTTTTTCCCACCATCACTGAGAATCCTAGGCGGATCTATTTCCCGTCTGTCGGCCCTCAAGATGGCCCGACTATGCTCGCCATGTCCCCCTAGATGACGGCCGAGTGTGTTCTTATTTCCGAGTTAGTCCGTGATGCCATTCAAGCCAGGAGATTGCTTGGTGCTTTCCTACCTCAGTCTCCGCTAGCTTCTCCAACCCCGCCGCCTCATCCATCCGGAGTTTTGGAGTTAGCAGTTGCACTCGCTACTCCCTTAGCTTCTTCCCAGCTCCCACGCGTTTGCTCAAGCGTAGGGTGTAATCCTTCGGGTAGTGCATGTGCATATGTTGTAGTATCATGCTTGTGTGTGCCTGTGTGGAGTAGCTTTGTAGCTTGTTTGCTGTGTGCTTTGTTGCAATCTATCATTTTCTCGTGCTTCTTTGTTTTCAATCTTCGGTGTTACCCCCTTATGGAAATTGTTCATCAATCGACACCGGATCAGAAGAAGCCATGAGAAGTAAAGATATACACCAAGGATCACAGTTAAAAGCTATGAGATTTTCAGCTGACAACATTGTATTGTAGTAATCCGATCTGAATACAAGTTACATTCTACTTGGACTTTCAGTAACAAGTACCCGTCAGAGATACACCTTTATTGCAGCAATGATTAAATCAGCAAGAGAAGCAAATTGGATCCCCATCCAACCCGCATTTCAAGTCAGAGGTACGGTCCATATACAACGATTGATTCTACCATGAGTCAGATTTGAAGCATGCGACACCCAGAAGTCAGTCCAGATATGTAATGAATTCAGCAAGAAGGATGATTAGACAATTCTTGTCATACAAGTTATCAGCACCCGGAATGACAAGAATATATATGTTAATCCGTTCACAAAGAAGATCAGTCCAGTCCTTCTCCACAATTTATCAGTAAAATGTACAAGACACGATTCCCCAGTCTACATTAGTAAGGTATAAATGATTTCCCGTGCAAGATATTCAGTCTTCTCAATGGATACTACAAAAGGTTCTGGCATAAGGTACCAAGTCTTCCCTAGTAAGTCTTTAAGGGGGGGGAGCTTATGAAGTACGCTATCCAGTCGTCCTCAGCAAGCTATCTGCCGCAAGCTTCGAGCACAAGCCATCCAGTCTTAGCATGATATCCCGATGGCTTCCAACGCAAGCTGCCCATCTTATTCAGTACGACACTGGTAGAAGATATTAAACAGTGAGTTGTAAGCATATGGAAATGTTTCCATGTGGAAGATCTGCAACAGTTAAGTCAGAACCAAGAATCAGCCAGAACAAAGATATACCTCGACAATCGGATATTGGTTCATACAGTGAGAATACTATCAAGTTCAAGCAAGTGCCTCGCACAAGGAAAAATTCACATTATGCATCCGACAACCTCACTGGATATGCAAGTGAAGGAGAACGAGTGGGTGATGCATGAATCGACAAGTCTTGAGGAAAGACAGCAATGAGACACCATCTTGGCAGTAATTATCCAGGTCATATTTCCCGCAGATCCGACAAGGTGATGTTATTAATCATGTCAATGACTGTCATAGTCAAGAACAATAATGAGATCCGTACAATCACATGTGAACTGGATAAATATCCCGAAACTCAAGGAATGAACAAGACCAAGGTATGGTTGCAAGATAATTACACATGACAGTACTCAGGTCTGCAAAAATAATATAGGATATATAAGGCCCCGCTCCTTCAACTAAGGATCCAGATGAAGAACATAATAATGAAGGAGCAAGATCGACAATGCAAGTATGCCAATTATTCTGTGAAACGTGTGGTATGTATGCCCAAGACTGTCTGATATTTCATATCAAATACCAAGTGAAGATACACCTGAGAGGTCTACTTCATTACGGTAAGGACCTCATAGCAAGGCAATCAGCTCAGCCAAAATATGCTCAGAACTGTCAGCATTGAATAATCGAGTCTGTCAGAACCGACCCAAGGACAATTAAATATATTCACCTCAGTAACTGTGCTAAAGCATCGCCCAGAATGTTATCCCATGGATATACTGGCAAAATGAAGAATCAGTGTGAGAGAACATACTTTGAGGATTGTTATCTCTCGCATATGGGAAGCAATTAAATGATAGTCTATCGTGAATGGGATTCTTTGCCAAGATCACCGTCAGTCAATTCTGCAAATGTTATCATCAGGAGATGGTGCATTTTTCTATCAGTCACGTCAAGCGATAGTCAAACATTGGGTACCAGTTGGATATGAAAAACAGTAAGGCCAGTCAAGATAAGTCAGAAACTTCTGTGAGACGGCAGAATCCGTTATATGCCTAGCCCTGTTTTGAACCCAGAAGGTATGCATATATTTCAGCAGTTTGATGCCTTTATAGACGAGATTCTTTGTCCCACAGGAAGATGTCTTCCCAACCCCGTGGAATATTCTTGGTACTCGATACAAGAATAACCTCTCCAGCAAGGATCAGTATCGAGAAGGACACGTATGATAGTAATGATAATCCTTCAGACCTCAGCTAAGCCAGCAGATATGAAGGGAAAAATTTGAGTCAGTATGAAGCAGAAAATATGAGGAAAGTCCTGTCAGAATGTCAGATACGGTTAAGCAAACCACACCAGATCAAGGCAGTCAGACAGATTCAATTCAGTGGGAATATTATATGAGAACGAATAGAAGAAACCCGAGTTGGAAATGGTTTCTCCAAGTCATAAAAATTATTTATCTCTGAGCAACCAAATCTCGAGGACGAGATTTCTTTAAGGGGGGAAGGTTTGTAACACCCTGGATTTTGCCCCTTTTCTTTTTCTGATGATTTTCTTCGATTTATTGATTTGATTTTCTTTTCTGTGGTTATGTGGTTCCAAAACTTGGGAAGATCATTTCTTCCTTGGTTTTATAGTGGCTTGTCATCCCCAAAACCATCCCTAGGTGATGTCATTTCCATCCTAGCAAAAATCCCAATATTATTTTTATTGGGAATATTCCTTTTCTGATAAAGGAATTATCCTATTTGCACGAGGTTGTGAAGCAACCCATATTTTTGTCACTCTAGAAATTCCCAAATAAATCTCATAAATTGTTTGGGCCATATCTTTCTCAAATATGGCAAAAGTTTTCATTGCCATGTTCAAAAATCATCCTCCAATAATTATTTTTTCCTATTCTCCTCTAAATGGCACTTTGTGAAGCAAGTGCTATTAATATTTGCTTGATTGCCTCCAAACTTTTTGGACATCTTTTCCTGCCCACATAGTTGACTTGTGCAAATTTTCATACTCATTTGCCTAGTAATTATTTCTCAGCAATTTTCCAAAGTTTCTGTCCAGAAGGGAACTTTGTGAAGGAAGTATATTCTAGGCATGTCCAAATGAGAAACTCTGCCACATCCTTCCTTGGATCAAATAATCACTCTCCGCCAAATTTGAGCTCATGTAACCTTTCCATGTGGGCCCAGCTCCAAATATTGATTTCTGGTCAGACTTTTAGTTTGTGAAGCAACCATATTTTATGTTTCTTAATTTAAGCTAATAATTTTCCAGGACATTTTCCTACCCATATCTACTCTCTCCACCAAGTTTTGGCTCCATCCATTTAGCCATTTATCCTCAGGAATTTTTCCAAGTTTCTGTCCAAAATGATGCTTTGTGAAGCAAGTGCCACTTTGTTATTTCCAAACGGCATGAAACTTTTACAACACCTTCATATGATCAAATAACCTACCTCCTCAAAATTTTAGCTCATGACAATAAAGTATGTGACTGCATCATCCAAATCTCTAATTCTGGCCATTATGGAACTTTCTACAGCAACCCTCATCTAAAGTCCTCCTCTTAAGCTGATTTTTGGTAATCAGGATCATCTTAGTGCTTGATCACGCTGTGCCAAAGATCAGAGTCCAACTCCACACATGTGAACCACAACAAGTCACAAACACCTTGCTGTTGCAATGTTCTGGAGCTAGGTGTAAATGACTTCTTTGCCCCTAGACCCAATTCTTTCTTCATCTATTCTATGGGCACTGTGGAATATCCACTAGACATGGCTGGCCAAGCCAAAACTAGCCATTTGCTCTAGTGTCTGTGGTGATCACGCTTGCGTCATGCCTAATTGCGTTCTTAGCTCATTCTCGTCCCTATTCCCCTTGTCTCCCTCATCGTCTCGATCTCCATCCATGTCCTGGAGCTTCCCCGTGCTTGACTTCATCACCTCGTGCTCGGCCACCCTCCTGTTTCGCCATAAATGCGTCGCTAGATCCGTGCTCGTGCCATGCCCAGCCACTGTCCTACATTAAAGCTTGGCGCGTGCTCGCTAGCGATGCTCCAGTGCCCTCCCCGCGCTTATAAAAGGAGTGCCCGAGGTCCACTGCACCTCACCCACTCCTGCCCCGCCTCTCTAGTCCACCGGAGCAGCGGCATCTTGGTGTTCTTCGTTGTTCATTTTCGGTGTTCACCGGAGTCCGAGCCCTCCCGAGCACCACGAGCCTCCTCTTCCCCTCCCAACACCTCCACTGCGGTTCGCCCCATCCCCGCGGTTCGCCCCATCCCCTTGCCCATCACCGGAGCGCCCTACTTCGCCGAGTACCTCCACCGCCCGACCTCTCTGTAGCCTCCACTGTCACCACGCCTCGCCATCTCTCCCGCTAATCTCCGGTGCCTCTTTTGCCTCTAAATGGACGCGGTGCTCCGCCCTGAAGCCGTCGGTGGCCACACTTTGGCTTGAGGTGGCCGGAGCGGCCCGTTCCATCGCCAGCGCCCGCCCGTGTTTCCTTTCTGTTCTGCCCCATCGCCGCCGTTCCACTACTTCTTGGTGCCCGTGCTTAGCTTGAACGGGAGCGGCACACCCCGATGAACTTGCCGGTGGTCTCCACTTGGCCAGAGATCACCGGAGTGGCCCGACCGCCCCTGCCTCCTCTGTTCTGCTCGTCGGGGGGAGCAGCGAGAGGAAGAAGAAGACGAGCTAGGCAAGCCCCTCCTTCCCTCGGTCCCGCATGTAAGTCTCTCCAGCCCCAGTCTCGCGCTCATAAGTGGAAACCTATTCCCAATAATGCATTTTCATTTAAGTGAAAGCGTACTTCATTTCTTCTTCAGGCAAAATACATTTTCCTATTCTGAAAACGCATTCTGCTTCTACTTCGGCTGAAAATGCGCTTTCTGTTTCAGAAAATGTAAACTGCGTGAAGGCGCTTTCTGTTTTTCCACCAGGGAGCTATTTGCTGAAGAAATATTCACGGATAGGTCCCTGAGCTTCAACACCTCCCAAATTTTGAACCGTAGCTCTGATTGAGGTGAAACCAATGCTCACGTCCTTATCTCGTCGAGCTCTTCTGTTGGTAACATTTTCACTAGGTGGTCCCACAGTGAAAATGACAATTTTGCCCTTGCCTCTAATCAGCCACCTCCGAGAGAGAACCGTCCGGTGTTTCATTTCCGCGGCTTCACCGCATTTCTTCCCGGAGTCTCCATCAACCCCAGGCAAGCCACAACCACCATTTGCATGATAGCCATGCATTTAGTGTTCAAGATATCTTCCGATATTCCCATAAATCGGCCGATTTATCGCTTACTGTTGTCTGATCGATAAGATAAATCGGCCGATAAATCAGCCGATATGGCGATAAATCGGCCGATATGCCGATAAACTGGCCGATTTACCCCTTATCATGCATCGAACGATAAGTTCCCGATAAGCGATAACCCCAACATTGCATGCATTAGCATTGGTTTTCAACATGAATCTTTAATAACCATCTGTTTGTTTTGCCACTATTGTCGTTATTTCGGTTATGCTTATGGATCGGTGGTTACCGTCATGTTATGTTTTCTTGCACTCTGTTATCATGTTCTACCTGCTAGTATTACTTTCATATTGCCATGTTTTCTAGTAGTACATGTTGGGTTGCTCATGTTATTCGGTGCATGACTATTGTTGGTTACCAAGTACCATTGATATTGCACGTTTCTTTGCTGATAGATGTATAAGTGTTTACTCGGTAATTATAGTGATATGTTCTTGCATGGTGTTTTTCTTTGATGCTAGAGGTCAGGTTATGCTATGAGTAGTGTTATACTTGTGACATTCATGCTCATCAGTATGTCATGTTCATTTGGATACATGCTACATTGTTGTTATGCTCAATGGTTTGTTATAGTTGCACCCCGATGCTTATGTTGATATCTTGCTCAAGCTACGTACTTGCATCATGTTATTTTCTCATATGACTCAGCTTATTGCATTCAAGTTTAAACCAGACTTAAATGAACTTGAACAATTGTTGGTTGAGTCATGGTGCCACCATATCGAGCTGACCAGTGCAACCACATTTGACCTTTATGGGAAGGTCCTAACTGGGTCTATTGTCATGCCTCTCGCCGGTGCCTCCAACGAGGGAAGGTTATGGGCGCGTGCTACGTAGGCGGACATAAGCCTTGTCACTACAAGAAATATGTCAACTTGTGACCTTCTGTCAGTGACCCTGGAAGAATTGGTCTTATGACCATTTTATACCAATTGGTCAAAAGCTGTTCAACAGCCTCCAAACCTTAAACAATAACTAACATTTTCGTCAGAAAGGTCATAATTACATTAGAGGAAATGGTCATAAAGTGGGCAGCACTATCCACTGAATCACGCCTAGCTGATAACGACCAATGTAAAATGGTCACTACACTTGAGTTCGAATGCATTAGGATGATTAGGCAGCCACCTCAACAACCTCGCTTATGTGTCATTGTCTAGGTGTAATTTTTGCTTAAATGTTAATATTCAATAGACTGACGCGGCCCATTTGACAGCAGGTGGGCACACACTGACAGGAGGGACACATTTGATAGGAAGGGCCAAGCCCTAAACTTGTTAATAAAAAAGATGCGCGAGGGGGGACTCGAACCACGACCTCGCGTTGGTTTAACTTGTTCACTACCACTGGGCTAGAGAGGGATTATTGCCCATCTACCGGAATGGTTGTGTATATTATATAAAACAATGGTTGTCTGTTGCCAAATCTAAGTCATTGACAAGTGGGACCTATTCCCAGGATCGGACAGACCCAACACTTAGCCAAAATTTCTAGGTCTTCCGACTAGGTGGCGGCGGCGGCGTGCGGAAGGAACCAGCAGGGGCCGACAGACGAGGGCTGGGCCGGCGGGTGGAAGCAACCGGCGGGGGAAGCGGACTTGGGTGGGGATGGAGGCCGAAGTGACCAGTAAGGGCCGCTCGCCTTTCCCACAACCTCGCTGTATGTGACCTCGCCCATGGCCTCGTGGCAGAAGAAACTAGTAGGGGAGGAGGCATGGCCGGGGCCGGCAGCGGAGGCAATGTCACGCCCAATATGCGACCCTATCCAAAAGGAACTAGAAGGTCCCACCAAGGATAGACCCGCATATTGAAACGCTTTTGCAAGGTGAATATCATTACATCAACATTACATAATAGATGGGGATACATACATAAGGCATACAATGCCACACGAATACAACATCACAATACATAAGAGCAGCATCCGACTATGGATGAAACATAAACAGAAACTCAAACGACATCCACCCTGCTAGCCCAGGCTGCCGACCTGGAACCTATCCCGTGATCGAAGAAGCAGAAGAAGAACTCAACGCAAGCAAGCATCACTCTCGCGTCATGATCATTGCATAACCTGTACCTGCAACTGTTGTTGTAGTAATCTGTGAGCCACGAGGACTCAGCAATCCCATTACCATGGGTATCAAGACTAGCAAAGCTTAAAGGGAAAGGAAGGGGTAAAGTGGTGAGGCTGCAGTAGCGACTAAGCATATATGGTGGCTAACATACGCAAATAAGAGCGAGAAGAGAGCAAGCAGAGCGGTCATCAACTAGTAATGATCAAGAAGTGATCCTGAACCCCTACTTACGTCAAACATAACCCAGAAACCGTGTTCAGTTCCCGGACTCCGCCGAGAAGAGACCATCACGGCTACACACGCGGTTGATGCGTTTTAATTCGGATCTGGTGTCAAGTTATCTACAATCGGACATTAACAAATTCCCATCTGCCTATAACTGCAGGCACGGCTTTCGAAAAATTATACCCTGCAGGGGTGTCCCAACTTAGACCATGATAAGTTCTCGCGATCAACGAAGGATATACCTTCTCCCAGGAAGACCCGATAAGACTCGGAATCCCGGTTTACAAGACATTTCGACAATGGTAAAACAAGACCAGCAAAGCCGCCCGATGCGCCGACAAATCCCGATAGGAGTTGCACATATCTCTTTCTCAGGGCAACACCGGATGAGAATAGCTACGAGTAAAACCAACCCTCAAGTTGCCCCGAGGTTGCCCCGCAGGCAGCTCAGTTCAGACCAACACTTAGACAAGCACTGGCCCGGGGGGGCTAAAATAAAGATGACCCTCGGGTTGGCCGACCCAAGGGAAGGGTATAGGTGGTGGTGATGCAAATGGTAAAACCAAGGTTGGGCCTTGCTGGAGGAGTTTTATTCAAAGCGAACTGTCAAGGGGGTCCCGTAAATCACCCGACCGCGTAAGGAACGCAAAATCCGGGAACATAACACCGGTATGACGGAAACTAGGGCGGCAACAGTGGAACAAACCACCAGGAAAAAGGCCGAGTCTTCCACCCTTTACCAAGTATATAGATGCATTAATAATATAAGAGATATTGTAATATCCCAACATAAATCATGTCCACCATGGAGCAATCTTCAACTTCACCTGCAACTAGCAACGCTATAAGAGGGGCTGAGCAAAAGCAGTAACATAGCCAATCAATGGTTTGCATAGGAAAGGTGTCAAAGGTTAGAGGTTCATGGAAATATGGGAGGCTTGATAAACAGGTGATAGGTAGCGCAGCAAAGCGATAGAAAGAAGCAACTAGCATAGCAATGATAGTAGTGAGATCTAGGGTAGCGGTCATCTTGCCTGAAATCCCGCTAGGAAGAAGAACGAGTCCATGAAGAAGACGAACGGATGAAGCCGAACCAAGCGTAGACGAACGAATCCTCACGATCGCAATGAAACAGGAACTATCGAGAAGAAGCACACATCACGGTAAACAAACCACACATATACAAGGCATGATGCACAACAAGCATAATACATGACAAGTCTACATGAAGCTACTCATGGCAAGAGATGATGCAAACAAGAACAACACATCAAGGCAAGTTTAAAGGAGGTCGGGAACAACATATAACAATTCCGGTAAGTCCTCATATGCAAATTTCGAAATTGTTCCAGACCTTAATAAACCTTATGTTCAAGTTGTTAAACAACAAGTTAAGAGGCACCAAGATGGTCTACACGAGATTCTAGTCAAGTTACATATAAGGTTCATTTAGTTCGGAGCTACGGCCTAGAAGATATGAGCAAAACAAGTTAAACATGGCATTGATGCAAAATGCATACAAACATCAAGAAAACACACCAAAACAAAGATTCAACATGATAATATGAAGCTACATGCAATTCTAAGCAAGTTTCATATAGAGCACACTCAAAACGGAGCAACGGTTCAACACACACACATGAAACAAGTTTAAAGGACAAGCTGTCCAAAACAGCAACTAGGCATATTGCAAGCATCAAAACAACATGCTACTGGACCTCAACAAGAAAACAAAAGGCATGGGCATGATGTACCCGTAAAGCATAGCAAAACATGAACACTGAGCTATCTCCAGAAATCACTAGAACATGCTCAAACACACATGGCAAGATTGCAAATAATAACAGTTTCAGACATTGCAGAAATAACATCAGGTTGCAATGTTCAGAGCTATCAAACAACCTGTTACAGGAACTTATCATGGCAAACAAAGGCATGGCATGAACCTACTAAACTCATAGATCAAAAGTCCCTTACTGAGCATGAGCCAAAAAGGATCAGAAAATATGATGGCACCCATGTAAACATGGCAGAAACAGAATTATGAAGGCATGTTGGTGAGCTTGTACCACTCACCACAGAGCAATATATGGCATGGCAAGGCAACCAATAGTAAGAATGCATGTTTATGAAGCTAAGCATGGCAAGAGAAAGTCCATAGGGTGCATGTATCACTAACAATAATCATGATAACAACTAAACTTAATGTTAACAGGCTGACAGCAACATTATCAAGCAACTTTGAAGCAAGATATGAACAAGCTACAGCAAGCTATAATTGCAACCAGGGGCATGGATGGATAGATCATGACATGTAGAACAAAAGATATTTAGTGAAAATCTCCAGATTATGCATAGAATGATTTGTAGAAGCAGGTTTACATAGCATCACGAAATAACAGATTCAGCCTAGCAAAACGGTAACAACAAGTACCCTACTTAACAAGCTCGATTCACTCACCACAAGTCATTGCATGACAAGATAAGCATAGCATCAGCAATAAGACATGTCTATGAAACAAACCAAGGCAAGAACAAGTTCATAGCATGCAAGGATCAACTACAACAACCTTGGCAAAATTGAGTAACATGTAAACAATCTCCCAGGAAACATTTTGTAGCAAAAGTAGAGCATGAAAATGACATGCTAGACTACTCCATAATTGCACACAGGGGCATGAATGGATAGAGAAAAACCATATGTTCAAAACATGCTTACTGAAGTATCTCAAAATATGCATGGATCTCTCTATAGCATCATGTTTACATGACATCAAAATAACAGCAGAACAGGGACTGGAAACAGCAATATCATGAAGCCTAGTTTGCATGCTTGTGCTAGTCACCACATTGATCACAAAAATACATGGCAAACACCACTATAAAGATGGCATAACATATATCAAAACACATGTAGACATCAACCTCATAGGATGCACACATCAATCATGACAGAAATGACAAATGAGCAAGTTCTGTTAACAGACAACAGACAACATCATGAAACACTCTTGCAACGATGATTCAGGCATATAGATGAGCTCAAATGAACATGATGCAATGGAACTAAATGAAGTACTCATTGAGGCGAACAATTTTACATATTACACGCACGAAACGGAGCTACGGATGCAGCAATATGATGCGATGAACATGGCATGATAATGTCAAAATATTTCGGGACTTGGTCGTTTTTCTGGAAAAAAAACAGGACGGGCGTAGAATACTAAACGACGCCCAGGGCGGGATTTCGTGGGTCCTCACCTAGCGGGCTGAGCCCAGGTCGGGGAACGAGGCGGGTCGGAGGGGATGCGGGCTGGGCCGGTCGGTGAGGTGGCCGGCCCACGGGGCGCGAGCAGGGTCGTCCTCCTCCCGATCCCGCCTGGATCAGGGAGGCAGGAGCATGGCGGCATCGCTGGTGGTGCTCCGGTGAGGCGCGGGGCTCCGGTGAGGCGTGAGGACGAGCGGATCCGGGCCTGGGGACCTCGGATCTGGCGTCGGAGGGGTTCGGCAGCGACCGGAGTGGCGCTGGGCGGCGCAGCGGCTGGGGGCGGCGAGCGGCGTGGCCGCGCGGAGGAGGAGGCGAGACAGCGGCCGGGGAAGGCGCTCGTGGCGCGGGCTCCCATGGGGAGCGGCGGCGTCCCGGGCTCGGGAGGCCGGCGGCGGCGGACGGAGCTGGGCGACGCGGCTCGGGCACGCGCGTGCTCCTGCGAGCTGCGGCGGCGGCGCGGGCCCGCTCCGGACCGCGGCGGGCCGCGGATGGGCCTTGCGGGCCGCGGCGAAGTGGGGCACTGGGGAGGCGACGTGGCTGCACGCGGTTGGAGGAGAGCGGCGGCGAGGTGACGTGGCGTCTTCTGATTGGTCGGGGTGAGGTGGCTGCGGGGCGGTGGACGCGTCCGGCAGCGGGCGGACATGTCCGGCGGCTGAGAGGGAGAGGGCTAGGGTTTCATCTGCGATTTGGACGGGGAGGGACACATATTTATAAGTAGAGGGAGTTAGGAGAGTCCAAATGAGGAGCGGTTTTTGCCCACACGATCGTCATCGAACGACCGAGAGCATGGAGGGGAGTTGGATGGGTTTTGGGCCACTTTGGAAGGGTGTTGGCCTGCAAAGAGAAGGGGGGTTTCGGGCTACGCGGTTAACCGTTGGAGTATCAAATGACCTCCAAATGGCATGAAACTTGACATGCGGTCTACGGTGGTATACCAAGGCCACTTGGCAAGCCTCGGGCCATTCCGAGAAAGTTCAACACCCGCTCATAACAGGAGACAACAGGGGAACGTCGGAGGGCATAGGAGTGCCGGATTGCGAAACAGACAACGGGGAAAATGCTCGGATGCATGAGACGAACATGTACGCAAAATGAAATGCACATGATGACATGACAAAATGCAACACGCAAGCAAATGACATGGCAATGACGGCAAATAACTGGCAGACACCTGGCGCATCGAATACGGGGCGTTACAACACTCCTCCACTAACAAGAGATCTCGTCCCGAGATCTTAGGACCGAGACGGAAGGAAAATGGGATGAGGTGAAACAAGCACTCAAGAGAAGAAGCAAGGAATTGAGAGCATTCGAGAAGAAGAGAGGAACGACGAGAATGACGAGAATCAAAAGCTCACAGAATCAGATAGACTATGAAACAACTCCGGTTAGAACGAGATGAAAAAACGAATAAGACTGAAAGGATTTAGGCAGCACTCCAGCTGAAAATGGAAGGAATAGAACAGGAACTTGAGAGGATGGAATGATACTTGATGAATACATGACACAAAACCTCCGAAAAAGATTGAAAGAGTTGAATGAAAGAACGGAGAAGAAAATGACAGCTTGTGCCATGAATGACATAGAAAGCATCTTTAGAAGGAAGGTTTAAACGGAGTTGTTGAGAAAATCAACAACGAAAGAATAAGCTTGTTGTGGTTTTATAGATAACATCTCAAGATTATGAGGTGATAACTGACCACAAATGGAAATGATTGGATAGCTAAGAAAAAACTAAGAAACGCAAAACTCCACTTCACAAGAACACGGAGAATTAATTGCACTTGGAGATGAGAAGAAAAGATACTTGAACTCCACCAACAAAATCTTGATGAACTCTTGAAGAAAAGATTAAATCTTGAAGAACCACCATGAAGAACTCCAGTGACAAAAGAATGATGAGATAAAATGAAAGATGAAAAGAATAAGATTAAAGCCTTGCGGTGATTTAGATGGGGTTTCCGACAAAATGGCCGAGGGAATTTGAACTCCGGAAAAGAAAAGATGAAAGCACTTGGAGCTAGAATTTATTCCTCATGAACAAACTCCGAAGGAAAGGGATTACTCACTTTGAGGAAATAAGAATAAGATTTATTGTATGCTTATCCTTCATCAAATTAAATTGATGACAAGCAATGGATTCATCATACTACTTATTCTTCTTGAAAAGGATTGAGAAGTGACATATCACAACCTTGAGAAGGTCTTCATGAACCACCGGTAGGATTGAAAAGAACGAAAGGATTAAAATGATACTCAATGAAAACGAATCTTGAACGAACCACCGTAAGAATTTGAAAATGACTGATGAAAGAGAAAGAATCACCGGGAAGAAACAATATGTTTGAGGGGGATTTAGATGCAAAAGGACAAAGAGATCATGAACTGATTAAAGAACACTTGAACGAAACACGGAGATAATTGGATAACAGTAGCTGAAATCCGAGGACGAAGAATTCTTCTGAAACGATGGCCTACGGTGAAAAGAAACATAAATCAACTCCTGACAAACTCCGGATGGTTGAGAAAAGGAAAATCTGACAAATGGAATAATTGGAGAGGATAATATGAAGCTAGGACCACGAAACTTCGAGAGAACGGACAAGGTTTAGAGGAAAACTCTTCTTCGATCTTCAAATGACGATGAGAAACAACACCAAAATAGCTGAGGTACTCCGGTAGAATGAAAAGCGAAGAGGTTGAGCCAACAATGAAATGATTTGAAATTGATCTTGGAAAGGCATCTGACTGATGAAATTCATTCTTATGTCAGACTCCGAAAAGAATTTGGGAATAACTCCGGGAAATTAGAAGAGTCAGGTAAGATCCTGGGAAAAGACCTATGGATTAGGGCCCACTGAAGAGATAACACCATTGGAAAGGTTTGTTGAACAGATAGATAATGCACCGGAACAATTGAAATATTTGAATGAGGAGACAACCTCGAATTAACTCGAACACAGACGAATCTCCTGAGAAGTCTTGAACTCTGGAATGATTGAATGACGAGAGGCAAACGAGTAAGGAGAACACTTGAGCCGAGGAGAAGAATATAATCACTACCGAAAATTGGAATTAAATCCACCGAAGAAGAAAAAGAGATGAAGAATGACGAAGGAGACGAGAATTCACCGGTTGAAATAATTGACGAAAGACTGAAGAGGCTCCGGGAAGAAAAGGGTGGGAGGGCGGGAAAACAAAGGCAACTTGGAAGGGGAAACCGACAAATATCTTGAAGAGAAAACACCGGTTGAAATCATTGAGGAAAGAAAGCAAAGACTTCGCACGAGTATGATGGATACTCGATTACGGACTCCGGTTCCGAGAAGAAGAAGGGTGGGCGGGTGGGAAAGAAAACAATTGAGGATTGAACTCAACGATGAAGAGGGTCGAGTCAACTTGACGAGAAATGCACCGGATGAAAAGAGCCGAGGAACAACGATCGAAAAACCAACTGCATGATCCTAAAGAAAATTTGAAAGGGAAGAGGAGTAAATCAAAACACCTACGTCAAGATTTCTGACCAGAGCGATGAAGGGGCTGAGGAGTAAAAAGAATTTCTACTCTCTGATATAACTAGATTCCGAAAAACAGTTTTCTTCTAGACTCAACAACGACCAAACTACATGATCAATCAAGGGGGCTCCTAGGGTCGGTCGAGGCTCTGATACCAACTTGTCACACCCAATATGCGACCCTATCCAAAAGGAACTCGAAGGTCCCACCAAGGATAGACCCGCATATTGAAACGCTTTTGCAAGGTGGATATCATTACATCAACATTACATAATAGATGGGGATACATACATAAGGCATACAATGCCACACGAATACAACATCACAATACATAAGAGCAGCATCCAACTACGGATGAAACATAAACAGAAACTCAAACGACATCCACCCTGCTAGCCCAGGCTGCCGACCTGGAACCTATCCCCTGATCGAAGAAGCAGAAGAAGAACTCAACGCAAGCAAGCATCACTCTCGCGTCATGATCATCGCATAACCTGTACCTGCAACTATTGTCGTAGTAATCTGTGAGCCACGAGGACTCATCAATCCCATTACCATGGGTATCAAGACTAGCAAAGCTTAAAGGGAAAGGAAGGGGTAAAGTGGTGAGGCTGCAGCAGCGACTAAGCATATATGGTGGCTAACATACGCAAATAAGAGCGAGAAGAGAGCAAGCAGAACGGTCGTCAACTAGTAATGATCAAGAAGTGATCCTGAACTCCTACTTACGTCAAAGATAACCCAGAAACCGTGTTCACTTCCCGGACTCCGCCGAGAAGAGACCATCACGGCTGCACACGCGGTTGATGCGTTTTAATTCGGATCTGGTGTCAAGTTATCTACAACCGGACATTAACAAATTCCCATCTGCCTATAACCGCAGGCACGGCTTTCGAAAGATTATACCCTGCAGGGGTGTCCCAACTTAGCCCATGATAAGCTCTCGCGATCAACGAAGGATATACCTTCTCCTAGGAAGACCCGATCAGACTCGGAATCCCGGTTTACAAGACATTTCGACAATGGTAAAACAAGACCAGCGAAGCCGCCCGATGCACCGACAAATCCCGATAGGAGCTGCACATATCTCATTCTCAGGGCAACACCGGATGAGACTAGCTACGAGTTAAACCAACCCTCAAGTTGCCCCGAGGTGGCCCCGCAGGCAGCTCAGTTCGGACCAACACTTAGACAAGCACTGGCCCGGGGGGGCTAAAATAAAGATGACCCTCGGGTTGGCCGACCCAAGGGAAGGGTATAGGTGGTGGTGATGCAAATGGTAAAACCAAGGTTGGGCCTTGCTGGAGGAGTTTTATTCAAAGCAAACTGTCAAGGGGGTCCCATAAATCACCCGACCGCGTAAGGAACGCAAAATCCGAGAACATAACACCGGTATGACTGAAACGAGGGCGGCAAGAGTGGAACAAAACACCAGGCAAAAGGCCGAGTCTTCCACCCTTTACCAAGTATATAGATGCATTAATAATATAAGAGATATTGTGATATCCCAACATAAATCTTGTCCACCATGGAGCAATCTTCAACTTCACCTGCAACTAGCAACGCTATAAGAGGGGCTGAGCAAAAGCGGTAACATAGCCAATCAATGGTTTGCATAGGAAAGGTGTCAAAGGTTAGAGGTTCATGGAAATATGGGAGGCTTGATAAACAGGTGATAGGTAGCGCAGCAAAGCGATAGAACGAAGCAACTAGCATAGCAATGATAGTAGTGAGATCCAGGGTAGCGGTCATCTTGCCTGAAATCCCGCTAGGAAGAAGAACGAGTCCATGAAGAAGACGAACGGATGAAGCCGAACCAAGCGTAGACGAACGAATCCTCACGATCGCAACGAAACAGGAACTATCGAGAAGAAGCACACATCACGGTAAACAAACCACACATATACAAGGCATGATGCACAACAAGCATAATACATGACAAGTCTACATGAAGCTACTCATGGCAAGAGATGATGCAAACAAGAACAACACATCAAGGCAAGTTTAAATGAGGCCGGGAACAACATATAACATTTCCGGTAAGTCCTCATATGCAAATTTCGAAATTGGTCCAGATCTGTATAAACCTTATGTTCAAGTTGTTAAACAACAAGTTAAGAGGCACCAAGATGATCTACACGAGATTCTAGTCAAGTTACATATAAGGTTCATTTAGTTCGGAGCTACGGCCTAGAAGATATGAGCAAAACAAGTTAAACATGGCATTGATGCAAAATGCATACAAACATCAAGCAAACATACCAAAACAAAGATGCAACATGATAATATGAAGCTACATGCAATTCTAAGCAAGTTTCATATAGAGCACACTCAAAACGGAGCAACGGTTCAACACACACACATGAAACAAGTTTAAAGGACAAGCTGTCCAAAACAGCAACTAGGCATATTGCAAGCATCAAAACAACATGCTACAGGACCTCAACAAGAAAACAAAAAGCATGGGCATGATGTAAAGGTAAAGCATAACAAAACATGAACACTGAGCTATCTCCAGAAATCACTAGAACATGATCAAACACACATGGCAAGATTGCAAATAATAACAGTTTCAGACATTGCAGAAATAACATCAGGTTGCAATGTTCAGAGCTATCAAACAACATATTACAGGAACTTATCATGGCAAACAAAGGCATGGCATGAACCTACTAAACCCATAGATCAAAAGTCCCTTACTGACCATGAGCCAAAAAGGATCAAAAAATATGATGGCACCCATGTAAACATGGCAAGTTATATTACAGATTCAAAAATGGCAGAAACAGAATTACGAAGGCATGTTGGTGAGCTTGTACCACTCACCACCGATGGCATGGCAAGGCACCCAACAGTAAGAAGGCATGTTTATGAAGCTAAGCATGGAAAGAGAAAGTCCATAGGGTGCATGTATCACTAACAACAATCATGATAACAACTGAACTTAATGTTAACAGGCTGACAGCAACATTATCAAGAAACTTTCAAGCCAGATATGAACAAGCTACAACAAGCTATAATTGCAACCAGGGGCATGGATGGATAGAGCATGACATGTAGAACAAAAGATATTTAGTGAACATCTCCAGATTATGCATAGAATGATTTGTAGAAGCAGGTTTACATAGCATCACGAAATAACAGATTCAGCCTAGCAAAACAGGAACAGCAAGTACCCTACTTAACAAGCTCGATTCACTCACCACAAGTCATTCCATGACAAGATAAGCATATCATCAGCAATAAGACATGTTTATGAAACAAACCAAGGCAAGAACAAGTTCATAGCATGCAAGGATCAACTACAACAACCTTGGCAAAATTGAATAAAATGTAAACAATCTGCCAGGAAACATTTTGTAGCAAAAGTAGAGCACGAAAATGACATGCTAGACTACTCCATAATTGCACACAGGGGCATGAATGGATAGAGCAAAACCATATGTTCAAAACATGCTTACTGAAGTATCTCAAAATATGCATGGATCTCTCTGTAGCATCATGTTTACATGACACCAAAATAACAGCCGAACAGGGACTGAAAACAGCAATATCACGAAGCCTAGTTTGCATGCTTGTGCTAGTCACCACATTGATCACAAAAATACATGGCAAACACCACTGTAAAGATGGCATAACATAGATCAAAACGCATGTAGACATCAACCTCATAGGATGCACACATCAATCATGACAAAAATGACAAATGAGCAAGTTCTGTTAACAGACAACAGACAACATCATGAAACACTCTTGCAACAATGATTCAAGCATCTAGATGAGCTCAAATGAACATGATGCAATGGAACTAAATGAAGTACTCATTGAGGCAAAGAATTTTACATATTACACGCACGAAACGGAGCTACGGATGCAGCGATATGATGCGATGAACATGGCATGATAATGTCAAAATATATCGGGACTTAGTCGTTTTTCTGGAAAAAAACAGGACAGGCGTAGAATACTAAACGACGCCCAGGGCGGGATTTCGTGGGTCCTCACCTAGCGGGCTGAGCCCAGGTCGGGGAACAAGGCGGGCCGGAGGGGATGCGGGTTGGGCCGGTCGGTGAGGTGGCCGGCCCACAGGTGGGCGCGACCCACGGGGCGCGAGCAGGGTCATCCTCCTCCCGATCCCGCTTGGATCGGGGAGGCAGGAGCATGGCGGCGGTGCTGGCGGGGCTCCGGCGAGGCGCGGGGCTCCGGTGAGGTGCGGGGATGAGCGGATCCGGGCCTGGGGACCCCGGATCTGGCGTCGGAGGGGTTCGGCGGCGACCGGAGTGGCGCTGGGCGGTGCAGCGGCTGGGGGTGGCGAGCGGCGTGGCCGCGCGGAGGAGGAGGCGAGACAGCGGCCGGGGAAGGCGCTCGGGGCACGGGCTCCCGCGAGGAGCGGCGGCGTCCCGGGCTCGGGACGCCGGCAGCGAAGGACGGAGCTGGGCGACGCGGATCGGGCGCGCACGTGCTCCTGCGAGCTGCGGCGGCGGCTCGGGCCCGCTCCGGCCCGCGGCGGGCCGCGGATGGGCCTTGCGGGCCGCGACGAAGTGGGGCACTGGGGAGGCGACGTGGCTGCACGCGGTTGGAGGTGAGCGGCGGCGGGGTGACGTGGCGTCTTCTGATTGGTCGGGGTGAGGTGGCTGCGGGGCGGTGGACGCGTCCGGCGGCGGGCGGACATGTCCGGCGGCTGAGAGGGAGAGGGCTAGGGTTTCATCTGCGATTTGGACGGGGAGGGACACATATTTATAAGTAGAGGGAGTTAGGAGAGTCCAAATGAGGAGCGGTTTTCGCCCACACGATTGTGATCGAACGACCGAGAGCATGGAGGGGAGTTGGATGGGTTTTGGGCCACTTTGGAAGGGTGTTGGGCTGCAAAGAGAAGGGGGTTTTTGGGCTACGTGGTTAACCATTGGAGTATCAAACGACCTCCAAATGGCACGAAACTTGACATGCGGTCTACCGGTGGTATACCAAGGCCACTTGGCAAGCCTCGGGCCATTCCGAGAAAGTTCAACACCCGCTCATAACAGGAGACAACAGGGGAACGTCGGAGGGCATAGGAGTGCCGGATTGCGAAACGGACAACGGGCAAAATGCTCGGATGCATGAGGCGAACATGTATGCAAAATGAAATGCACATGATGACATGACAAAATGCAACATGCAAGCAAATGACATGGCAACGACGGCGAATAACTGGCAGACACCTGGCGCATCGAATCCGGGGCGTTGGCGTGGAGGCTATGCAGGGCGTGGGCTACCCGGGGTGGTGGGGGTGGGGGCAGTAATGGTGACCTCGCCCACGACAGGATAGGCTCACCGAGCATGGGGGACTCGCCGCCGCCGCAAGCACACCTTCCAGTATGCACCCCTCTCCTCTTCCCCCTCTCCTCTCCTGCTGATCTTTTTTGTAGGTAGAGAACTTTGTTTGAATCCTAGGAAATGTTTGTGTGGAGAACTGATAGGACTTAATTTGTCTGATCTGATCATAGGTATGTAGACAACTTTGGACTACCCAGAACTTTGAACTTTTCTCCTAAACTGAATTTGTCTGATCTGAATTTGTGAGTATCGGGCAATTTAACTATTTTTGTGGATGTCATAATGTGTCTATATGTGTATGTGTGGTTGTATGAATAATCAATCTGCACCTCTAAAGTTCCAGCCTCAGGTTTATGTAGATTTGATGTAAACTTGGAAAATATGAAGGGAGTTGATGTAGATTTGATGTTACACCTCTGAAATTTCAGCCTGAAATTTGTTAAAGAACATAAATATTGATTTAGACTTGATGGAAACTAGGAAAAATCTCATTGTTGTAGATTTGATGCAATCTAAATTTGCGGTGTTGTTATTGTTGGTGGTTTAACCAGAATAGTTCTTTGTGGCAGCATATGTTGTTATTGTTGGTGCTTTAACCATAGTAGTTCTTTGTAAACCACCTTTGTTTTTTGTGAACCAGCAGGTTTTTGTTAGCTTTTCTTTTCTCCCATGTGAAATATGTAATTCCTGTGAACTGCTTTTTATTGCTCCCATGTGAAATCAGTAAACCATATGAACTAGACTAAAGTAGTGATAAATTGGAAATAGTTGAATGTTGTGGTTAGGCAGTTAGCATATAAAGTTGGGTGCCATTATTGCCATCCATTTTCATTAATTAATGTTGATGCACTTAGATTGATTTGCTAAGTTGCAACAATTTGTTGTCTTTGGCAGATGGACAGAAGCTGGATTAGAAAAGGAGTTAGAAAGTTTTCGAAAGAACATATGAAAGGAGTTAATGATTTCATGACATTTGTTCGGGAAAATTTTGCCAACGATGCTCACATTCTTTGCCCATGCTGCGAATGCCTCAACCATTCAAGAATGGCGCAATGAAGAGTTGAAGATCATCTGCTTCTTAATGGGATGTCCAGCGCATATGATAGATGGATATATCATGGAGAACCTTTAGACGGACAACCTCAACATTTTGAGCTAATACAGAGGCCCCTCATATGATGGGTGGTGGTGATGCTGGCATTGATTTAATGGAAAGGGTTTTGTGAGATAATGTTGGCTTGGGGGAAGAGGATGGGCATGAAGATGATAGGATTCCTGACCTATTGAAGGATCTGTACGATGCTGAAGATCGTGATGATGGACAGAAGTCGATGTTCGCTGAGGTGTTAGAGGAGGCGAAGCATGCAGCTCGTTAAGGGGGTAAATTTTCAAGATTTACCTTCATTGTGTAGTTACTCCACATGAAGTCTTTCTACCGGATTAGCAATGCTCCATTCAACACAATACTCCGCCTATTGAGCTTGCAATTCTGAATTCCCTGATAGCTATGTTCCCAGGGCACATGATGAAGCATTGAGCATAATCTGCAGGTTGGGGCTAGGGTATGTTTCATTACATGTGTGCCCAAATAACTGTGTCTTGTTTCGAAAGGATTTAGCAAAGCATCAAAACTTTCCAAAATGCAATGCCTCTAGGTGGAAAGATGCTGATGGGAAGAAGTCAATACCAGAGAAGGTACTGAGGCACTTCCCTTTGATACCAAGGCTGCAGCGGATGTTTATCTTGAAGAAATCATCACTTGAGGTACAATGGCACAAGCTGAAGCGGCAACCTGTGGACAAAGAGCTGAGCCATCAAGTGGATGGAGAGGCATGGAAAGAGGTTTACAGTAAACATGTAGATTTTGCTGCAGATCCAAGGAACATAAAACTTGGCATTGCCATAGATGGCTTTAATCCGTTTGGGAACATGAGCACGTCTTATAACATGTGGCTCGTTTTTGTGGTGCCATACAACCTGCCACCATGGGCATGCATGGATCAGTCCAACTTCATGATTTCGTTGCTTATCTCGGGTCCAGAGTCTCCAGGAAAGGATTTTGATGTCTTTATGGAGCCCCTCATAGAAGAAATGCTCTAGCTCTGGACTGGTGTACCGACATACGATGCCTTGAGTCCGGAAGAAAAGTTCAATCTATGTGCTGCAATCATATGGTCAATCCATGATTTCCCGGCGAGAAGTATCATGGCAGGTTATGAGGCCTGTGTCCATTGTGACAAAGACCCTTGCTCAAAGAGAATAAGTAGCAAGATCTGCTATATTGGGAACCGCCGCTTTCTTCCCTGAAACCATTGTTGGCGAAGAAGCAAATATCTTAGTGGTGAGAGTGAAACCCGTGACAAGCTAGCTGAATTCACTAAAGAAGAGCTAGAGCAGCAACTTGAAAAGGTGAAAGATGTGAGACCAGGAAAGCTTGCGAAGAAAAGAAAGCGTGAGGAAGGTCAATGTTGGGACGAGAGGTCTTGTTTGTGGGACTTGCCATACTGGGCTGATATGAAATTAAGGCATAATCTCGATGTAATGCGCATTGAGAAAAACATATGCGAGAATCTCCTAGGGACGTTTCTGAACATTGAAGGGAAGACAAAGGGCACGGTTAGTTCTAGTCTTGATTTGGAGGACATGGGCATAAGACAAGATTTGCATCTACAACACAATGAAGATGAAGATTCATTTGAAATGTCACGAGCATGGTATACAATGAGTAAAGAACAAAAGCTTGCATTCTATGAATTCCTAAGAGCGGTGAAATTTCCAGATGGTTATGCTACTAACCTAGCAACGTGTGTTACTTCTGATGGATTCAAGCTTTCAGTACTAAAAACCCATGATTGTCACATCCTCCTCCAAAGGATTTTACCAGCGGGCCTTTGTGGAATCATGGACAAGGATATATATGAAGCAGTTGCTGAGCTGGGAAATTTCTTTAGAGAACTGTGCTGCAAAACACTCAAGTTAACTATCCTAGAAAGACTTTAAAAAGAAATCCCAATTATTCTTTGCAAGCTCGAGAAGATTTTCCCTCCAGCTTTATGCACCGAGATGGTCCATTTGGCGGTGCACTTACCAAAAGAGTTAATGCTTAGAGGCCTTGTGCGACATGGTTGGATGTACCCAATTGAAAGAAGGCTGCTTACTTGTAAGCCTTATGTGCAGAACACGGCAAGACCTGAAGGTTCAATTGCTGAAGCATGTGTCATTGATGAGTGCTTGACTTTTTGCTCTAGACACTTTGGTGATGTGGAAACAAGATGGAACCGGCCAGGCAGAAATAGAGAGCGGTCCGATTCGCAAAGTGGTGATGTCTCTGTTTTCAACCATGGTGTGAACTTTCTTGAAGCCTCACAATACTTGGAGGCTAGGGATGAGTATGACAAGATGGTTTGGTATGTGCTCAGCAATTGCGCCGAGGTTCTACCACATATCGAGTACGTTATATCTTGTGCACTCATTATATATTTTTTTCTTGGATTGGCACCAGCCTAATGTTTTAATTCACATGTTTTGTTGGCATTGCAGGAAATGCAAGAAAGAGTTAAATCAGGAAGAAAGCAAGATCCATGTTGGTAAAAGGGTTGCCAAGGGGTTTGCTAAGTGGTTTAAGAATCATGTGAGATCTTTAGCCACATGTTTTATGTTTTCTATGTTATTCACCAACTATCAAATACCATTGTTGCTAAATGGATTATTTGTGCAGATTGGAAAGTTGCATGAGGAGAAGAAGGTCAGTGAGGATCTATTTGCTTTGGCATGCTTACCGGATAAGCGAGTGAGAGTGTATTCAACATGCATTGCTGACGGTGTCCTGTACCACACCGTTGACCGCGAAGAAAAAAGGAAGACACATACTAGTGGAATCGTCACTGAGGCGTCACATGATCGTGAGATCATTGACTTCTATGGTCAGTTGAGAAGCATCGTAGAGTTGCAGTACAACTGTAGTGGTGGCATCCATCGCTTGGTTGTCTTATTTCGCTGTGACTGGTTTGAGCTTGGTAGCAAGAAGAAGAGAGACTCTTTTGTCGAATATGATGGCCACTTCAAAAGCATCAATAGTGCAAGGTGCTGGTATAAGAGTGATCCCTTTATTCTAAGAACACAAGCAACAATGGTGTTTTATTTGCCAGATACTCTTTTCACGGAAAATGGCGAGTTGTACAAAACTTTGAGCACAAACACTTGTGGAGTGTGACTGAAACTCAAGTGGAAAAGGGCCCCGGTGGTGGTGGACTAACATACCAGCATGATGACTCTATGGAAGTTCCATTGCAAGCTGATGATGACTCTATGGAAGTTCCGGTGCAAAGCAGAGTGCGAAGGGACCAGGAATGTGTGCTCGTTGATGCTGCAACAGTTGAAGGTATCAAGAAAAGAAGAAAGGTGGTAGCAGATGGACATGAGAGCGAGGATGAGGAAAATAGGACCGATCATACTATGTTGCAATATTGTAGTGATGATGAGGAAAACAGGAGTGGGCATAGAGTTCCTTGTTTTTGTATCGATGACGATGGGTAGCGAATGGACATGAAGGTAAATACTATTACTGCATGTTCTTTGTTTTGGTATCTATGGGACTGGTGAACTGATGTGATCAATCTTCTCTCTAGTAGAAAAATGCTCGACGACTCTAGGAGCATAATGATGGTTGCAGCAAAATGATGATCCTCATGGCCGTAGCAATAGTTATCCTGATTCACAGTGCTTGAAGATTCCAGCAGCGAAATGTAGTTTTTGTGATATGGAGCAAAATGTAGTTTTTGTAGCAGTGATGGCTGTAGTTTTATACTGATGGAGATTCACAGTGCTTGAAGTTTTCATGAAGTTTCAAATTTCTAGCATGGAGCTGATGTAGCACAATATTGTTTTGTTTTGTTTCAGAGCTGATGGCACAAAATATTGATTTGTTTCAGAGCTGATGGCTATAATTCTGATGTTGTTTCAGAGCTATTTTTTGTTAGTGAACATTTTGATGTTGTTTTCAGATATCCTGAAGTTTTTTGAACTAAATTATGTCTGGAAAAAAAATGCGCGAGCGGGGACTCGAACCCACGACCTGGCTCATGTTTCACCCTGTCTAGAACAAGTGAGCTAGCAAGAGAATGTTGACAATGTGTATAGTTGTTTCATTATATACAGATATTGGCGTGCTCCATCATACACCCCGTATGATCCCACGCGTGGCTCCACATTATATATGCAGCCAAAAAAAATTGCGCAAGCGGGGGCTCAAACCCATGACCTGGCGCTTATTTCACTGCGTTTCTACCACTAGGCTAGGAAGAGGTTGTTTGTTTTGTACTCTATGCCCACCCTGTTCAATATATCAAACCAGTCACGTATCAAACATAGAACTCGCTGACAAGTGGACCCACTCTTTTCCCCACTCCTCCTCTCCACTCGACCCGCTCCTCCTCTCCAGTCTCCACTCGACCCACTCCACCTCTCCGCCGCCGGCTCCTTCCTCTCCCACCACCGCTGACTCCTTACTCTCTCTCCGTCACCGACTCCTTCCTCTCTCTCCTAAGGTATGAATCCTTCCTCTATCTCCTTCCTCTCTCTCTCCATGTCATCTCTCCTTCCTCTTAACCTAAGTTTCTGCTACTTTTTGGATTAGGGTTCTTGCCGCCGCCTAGATTGGATCAGATTAGATAAGTATTGATTTCGTTAGAGTTTGATTAGGATTGGATTAGATTAGATAAGGATTGGATTAGATTAGGATTTGATTAGGATTGGTTTAGGTTTCTTGCCACCGATGTTTGGAAATTAGGGTTCATACCTAGGGTTGCAGCAGATAGCAGTATTTGTAGATTGGGCCTGTGAACCTAGCTATGGCGAAATGATTAATTTCCTGACTTTCTTTCTTGCTTAAGCACGAGCTACAAGTGCTAATTAATCTGCATATATGCTCTGGATTTCATGTTACTGTTAATTAGATAGGTTCCTCCAAATAAGTTTGTTCATTATTCAGGCTCTGCTTGCTACTTAATTATGGTGGAACTACTTAGAAAGTAATGTTGTAATGCCATTATATGTTGTAATGCCATTATATGCTCTTGATTTAATGATCCTAGGGTACTAGTGTTTGTTCCTCCAAATATATGCTCTTGATTTAATGTTGTAATGCCATTCTCCTAGGTACTACTTAGAAAGTAAGCTTTTTGCAGCTGATCGAGTACTTGCCTAGGGTTGCAACAAATACTAGTATTTCTAGTTGAACATATATTCGATTGGTGTTATCTATTAATAATAACTTCACCCCGTGGACTCATCAGCCGTGACAAAATGATATCTCTGCTTTCTTTCTTGCCCAGGCAAGACCTACAAGTACTAATTTCAATTTGCTTGCTCTGGTTTTCTTGTTACTATGCTTTGTTAGATTACTATGCTGTTGATGAAAGTCCGTGTGGTTGAATTCTGTGGTGAATGAGAGTGCTGTTGCGGTTGATGGTCACCTGATGATATTGTTGTTGCTCTGTTAGATTACTATGTTGTTGCTGTTGTTATTCTTGTTGTGGTTACCTGATGATGTTGTTATTGCTCTGTTAGATTACATTTATGAGTGCACATGCTCAAGTTTGTCTATCTGTTGATGTTTTTGCCATCAGAAATGTTGATGGCTATTGTTGATGTTGACGGGTGTTGTTGATGTTGATGTTGATATTCTTCTTCTACTCATTGTCGCTTTGCCAAGATAGAGTAGGAGCAAATTGAGACCATTGCCATTTATAGTAGTATTCCAAATTGAGGCCCTGGCAAACACATGTAGTAAATATTCTACTATTTTTAAGTGCTTGTTTCCTATTTATGTCCAGTCCTATTTATGGTAACTTGTTGTTTAATTTACAATGCTGCTTTTCAGAGAAGTGAGATGGCTGGCTTGGAAGGTTTCGAGCTCTTCGAGATCCTAATTGAGAAATCTTGTAGTAGGCAGGTATATTCAAGAAAATATCTCCCCTTCACCCATCTCTTTATCATCACTCTATTGTCTAGTGCTTGATTGGCACAATTAACCACTGCTTGACCGTCGCTGCAGAGGCTGCCTGACAAGTTTGCGAAGATGCTAGCTGGCTGTGACCCCCACAAAGTGAAGCTGTGGGAGGCCGGCAGCGGGCATCGCAGGATGTGGGACATGTTGGTGGTGTTCGATGGCGAAGGCCACATGTACCTAGGGCCCGACTGGGAGGATTTCGCCCACACCCATGACCTGTAGCTCGGGCACTTCCTTGTCTTCCGCTACGACGCCGACGCCATGTTCACCGTGAAGATGTTCGACAACACCATGTGCCACATGTACTACCAGCACAACAATGATTCTAGTAAGCTCTCCGCCTCTCTTCTTCCTGTCCTTTTGGCTTCCTCTACCAGCACATCGACAACACCATGTTCACACTTTGTTGCATTTGGCCAGGCAATGGGAGTAGCAGTGGGGATGACGAGGAGCGGAGTGGGGATAACGAGGAGCAGAACGGGGATGACGAAGAGTAGAGCGGGGAAGAAGAGGAGCAGAGCGGGGAGGTGCACCCTATTTTGGCTGACGATGACCTTGCTATGGTGGTAGCTGACGACGAAACTACTATGGTGATGGCGGACGATGACCTTGCTATGGTGGCTGACGACAACCTCGCGATTGTGGTGCCTGATGATGACCTCGCGATGGTGGTGGCGCCGGCGATCCCATAGCTTGGCGACAGGACCGTGCCAATTGTGGTAGAGGAGTACATCCACGTCGGGATTCACCACTCTACACACATCAGGTTGATGAAGGAGAAGAAGGAGGAGAACAAGTGAAGATGTTAAGAAATCAAGTGGCAATGTTAATCATATTAGGTTTAAGCTTGTTAGTGTAATCTAAACATGACAATGTTAAGTATGTCCGGTTTAAGCTTGTTAGTGTAAACCTCTTATGTATGACAGTGTCAGCATAGCTTAGTTTGAAATTGATGAGAATTGAAATTTTGTGCATGCTCATGGATGCTCAAGTATGACAGTGTCATCTAAACATGTCAGTTTCTTAATTATCAATATTCACTTTGGTAATTGATGGGAACTAAAAATTTTTGTGCATGCTCATGGATGAAAGATAAAATTATGGGTTTTTGTAAATGCTCATGTATGAAACAATATAAGTTACATTTTGTGATTGTTAAAAACATGGTTTTTTGTGAAGCGGCTACAAGGAGGGTCACCCCAAACGGCGCCATTCCATGTCACGGAATTGCTTGCCCATTATTTTTGCTAAAAATCCTTTTTAGCTTCAGAGGTAGGCATTTCATCACATAATCAATAAAAAATTTGCATGACTCAAACCCTAGCCACGGACGGCCGCCGCGATGAAATCGACCGGTTTTTGAAAACAGCGTAAAAAATTCAAAAAAATCAATATGGGGGTATTCAGCCCTGCCTGCTTGCGGCCCACCACATGGCTCCATTGACGGCCTCGTACGGCCCAGCTTCAACATCAATACCTGAAGACCCTTGCGCGGGGCCAAGCCTCGTGAGGCGGACGACGCCAAGACCCCCGAGGGGATCGGCCGCTTCAGGCTGGGCTCCCGAGGGGCGGAGAGTTCTATGCAAGGTGCACCTCATGAGGCTCAGCTGACGTGAGCCATGATGACCAAGGCCAGGCGGGCGATAGGCAGGTGCCAGCGGGCGTAGAGCGTAGGTTTCCACTTCAGTGCAAGGGAGCCAAGCCGCAGACGCGGAGTCCTGAGGAATCAGCCAAAGGTTTCCATTCTGGTGCAACAAGACCAAGGCCGCCAGGACGGCATGACAGAGGTCATCACTAATCCCACCGCAGCCTCACGACCAGAGGATTTTCGCAGTCGAAGACTAATTTTGTCAGGATAAGCTGTACTACTTGTCCCCTTTCAAATACGGTCGTTGTGGGTTCGCTTCCCACCAACATTTGGGAAGAGGACCAAGGCCACTATAAATAGGACTTAACGACCACCATAGAGGGGGACGGGATCCATTCTCACCCGACCACCTCACCAGCTCTCTCGAGCTCAAGAACACCTGACCTCTGGAGGCTAGTTCATCCAATGTACTAGTTCATCCTCAGCCCTCCGAGTCAATCCACCAAAATGCTGGAGTAGGGTATTACACCGCAAGGTGGCCTGAACCAGGATAAACTCCTGTGTCTCTTTATCTCTTCGAGCTCGACATGCTAGGCTTAGGAGGATCGCGAGTAGGCAGGCTGGGTAGGTTGAGATCTCTGCACGCACCCCAGAGTTTGAACCTCTCAAGGGTTTGTGGAACCCGTAATCCAACATTTGGCGCGCCAGGTAGGGGTGCGTTGGATCTTCTCTTCCGTCGATCGATCCACCGCCACTCCGACAACTCCATGGCCGACACACGCTGAGCTCGCGTCGTCGCTCGCGTTACCCAGACAACTCCAGCGGGTGATGGTTGCGCTCGTCGTGCTCCGTCTTCGGTGGCCAACGCCGCCACAGGCCTTACCGGCCACGAGCAGCAAGGTTCTTCGCTGCACCCGTCAGTGCGCCGCGATGGGCGCACCGCCACTCCGTCACTGACTCCAGCAGCTTTGTCCTCCCACGCGCATCACGGCCTGGCGAATGCGCAGGCCGCTTTGCTCATGGCGCGGGAGCTCCTTCGCTACCGCGCGATCGGCGACTTCTACAAGCAGTGGCTCGAGCGGATCGCTGAGCTCGTCAGCGTGGCCGGGGGCTCCGCCGCTCCGGCCCGCTCACTGCCTCAGGAGCCGCCTGCCGCGGGTGACGTGGCTCACAGGGCTCCTCCACCACCTCCAGCCCAGGGCGTCATCATCGAGCCAAGGCGTGTGGCACCACGGCGCGACCCGTCGCACCCGGCACCTGCTCGGGAGGATGTGAGCTGCCAGGTGGTGCAGTGACCTCACGGAGAAGCGCGCGTACTTCCAGCACCCCTGCACCAGGCCCGCGTACCGCCACAGGAGGTGGCGGTGCGCGTGCACCAGGACCAGGTTCCACCTGCTCGACGGGCTCCAGTGGCCACGGCAAGATGACGCACATTCACCCCGGAGCTCCGCAACGTCGTTTGGCTGAGCAAGTTCAAGCCTGACCTGCCTCCCCACTACGACGGCACCACCGACCCCACCGAGTTCCTGCAGCTCTACGAGCTGAGCATCAAGGCGGCCAGCGGGGATGAGAAGATCATGTCAAACTGGTTCCCGATGGCCCTCAAGGATCACACATTCTTGGCTCCTGAACCTTACCGAGGGGTCGCTCTCTTCCTAGGAGGAGATGCCCGGCCGCTTCATTGCCAACTTCCAGGGCACTCGTGACCGTCCGCCGGCCGTGGGTGACATGGGTCGCATCAAGCAGCAACCTGGAGAGACCCTGCAGAAGTATATCCAGCTCTTCAACAATGTTCGCCTCAAGATCCCCATGGTGTCGGACGAGGCCATCATCTCAACATTCACTGATGGCGTCTGCGATGTCAAGATGAAGGAGGAGCTCGCCATCCATGAGGATCTCTGAACAGCCCTAGAGATGTTCAACATGGCCAACAAGTGCGCAAGGGCTGAAGAGGGGCGCCTCTCCCTCCTCGAGCTTCCCGAGGCTGACCTAGAAGACAAGAAGGCCAAGACCAAGGACATGAAGCGCAAGGGGCCGGCCATGCTTGCGGCAGAGCGAGAGATGAAGCGCGGTTGTGACCACACCAAGTCATCCAAGAGCAACCGTCCATTCTGCGTCTTCCAACATGTTCATAGCCACAACACCAACGACTGCCAAGAGCTCAGGGCCCTCCGCGACAGGCGCCACGATTGACGCCCCGAGCGCAATGATCGAGGCTACTACCATGAAGGCGGCCGAAGTGGAGGACGTTGGGACGGACGCGACCATCGCCAGGAGTGACGCGACCATCATCGGGAGGACCGTTGGCAGGGCCAGCCTCGCGAGAGTGCTTGGAGGGAGCAGCCTCGTGAGGAGCGCCCTTAGGGCAATGCCGGTCTGCCTCCACTGCCTCCACCGCCAAGAAGGAACGAAGATCACTACATGGATGAGGGGGCCGGGGGCTTCCAGGAGCCTCGATCCATCGCCTACATCCTGGGAGGCTTACAGGCCCCAGCTTTCCACCGCATCTTCAAGCAGTTCGTGCATGAGGTGAACGCAATGCTCCCCAAGCCCGAAGAAACTCGCCCTCTCGGGTGGTCCAAGTGCGCCATCACCTTCAGCTCTTCAGACCAGCTCAAGTGTGTGGCCATCGCTAGCACGCTCCCCATGCTCTGCTCTCCCGTCATCAGCAACGTGGTCGTCACCAAGACTCTCATTGATAAAGGAGTGGGGCTCAATGTCCTGTCTGTTCAGATGTTCGACAGACTCTAAGTACCGTACTACCAGCTTCAGCCAACCAAGCCATTTTCAGGAGTGACCGACGGTTCCACACACCCGATAGGGCAGGTCCGCCTCCCTGTCACCTTCGACGAGCGCAACAAGTACCGCACCGAGCTCATCGACTTCGACGTCACCGACATTCGCATGCCGTACAACGCCATCTTAGGGTACCCAACACTAGCCAAGTTCATGGCAGCTACGCACCACGGCTACAACATCCTCAAGATGCCAGGAAGCGGTGGCATCATCACAGTCACATGTCAAAAGAAGGACACAGTGTGCTCCCTCGAGCGCGCCATCCAGGCTGCAGCAGTCGAGAACCCTGACGATGAGGGCAGCGCCCTCCCTCCTGAGGTCGCGCCCAAGATGAAGAAGCTACAGCTGGGTCAGGGATCCCGTGAGGAAGCATCGCCCAAGGACGCCGCTTTGATCCTCACGTCCATGGATGGGGCGCCTTCACCCATCGCATAGGAAGGCGCGCCCGACGCCCCTCTCAGGCTGGGCTCGGGGGATCTCCTCGGGAGGGCCTCAGACCTAGCCAGGGTCATGAGGGAGGCGCTCGGGCACCATGTGGAGGCACTCTTCAGAGTACGCTTCCCAGGAGAAGACATAAGGTGGGAGGCACCAGGCGTTCAGGAGTTCGTCAGGAAGGCAATCGAGGACATTCAAGAGGCAAGGGTTCTGCAAGGTGATCGCCGCCTACCGCGAGGCGTGGCTCACTGCCCTGGCGAGGGTAAGGAGTTCCACGTCTGCATCGACATCCTTGGGCTCAACATGGCCGCATCTCGGCAGCTCTTCTGGCCGTCTCGTGTCGGCCGATGCGAGGGACCACCCCACAACTATGTTCACATGCCTTTCGGCCTGCCTGGCGTGGCTCTGGTGTTCCAGTGCTGCATTAGGGATGCCCTGGAGGCTCGCTAGTCCAGGCATTAGGCGATCCTGGCGGAGATGGAGGAGCACCTCCAGGAGCCTCGCGGGCCCTCTGGGCCTCCCGAGGCCCAGGGGCAGGGCCTGCTCATGAGGAACGACTCTAGCAGCGCGCGTCTTCTGCTACCTTGACACATCTTCAACAATGGTACCAGGTGACATCTCTCCAGTTCGTTCAGTTTGGGGGCGCCCCTCGGGCTGCATCATCCCCAAGTCCTATTCCCACGGCGTGTATCGGTTTGCATTCACCAGGATTATCTAACTATCTTCTATGAGTTTACCTGTGTTGCTGGCTTGTCCTTTGCTCGCCTCGCTACATGGCTACATGCATCGACACGGCGTTTTTGCTCGGATCCGTCCCTACAACGCTGACAAACCCGAGGATCGAGCTGTAGTTCGCGGCTCGCCTCATGCACACCACCTCACCAGGTCCTCGGTGCCTTTGCCTGGCGCCCTGGGCTAACAGCCCACTCTGCGGGGATTCTGGGCCTCTTCTGTCATCCAACCTGCAGGTTCATCTGGCGGTGATTCACGGGCCGCTTGGACAACCGCCATCTTGTCTCGCGAGTCACTTGCACGTTAAAGGGGGAGGTCCTGAGCATCACATCTCAGAAGCTCCTACTGGTTCTCCAGCCGTCACCCCTGGCCTTGAACACGGCACCGCGACCTGGCATACCAGCGGCAGCTGAGCTCGCTAAAGGGCCGGGACCCAAGGACGTAGAGCACATGGACCGGCGAGGCAAAAGGGTGGTCGTTACGGGTCGTGCTTAATGACACCACCACAAACGCAAGGACAGACACCATCCTCCCGACAGACCAGGACACCAAAAGATAAGTCACAATTCGTTATGGCACCGGCCTCGCTCCCTGCACGCCCCAGCCACGCAGTCCCACTCCGGCGGTTTCACTTCCCTTTTTGATTGTCTGGGCGGCTGCTTGTATGACAACGGGGACCTCGTGAGCATTGTGTCTCATGAGCTCTCACCGGACCTTAGGCCGCTCACCTCCTATCCTTGACCACGGCATCACGACCTGGCATACTAGCGTCAGTTGAAGCCTGCCTGGGGACTGGGTGCCGACGATGTAGAGCATCGCGCCGTTCAGGGAAAAGAAAAGGGAGGGATCGTGCCGAACTTGGATACCCGAGTTAATCACAGAGCCAAAGAAAGGCAACGGTGGCATTCAATACATTACGATCCTTACAAACCCCACAGGGGCTGATTTTCATTCCGCGCAGGGAAAACAAAAGAAGGAAGGGAGCTACTAAGCCATCGGGCGTCACCGGCGATGCCGGGCGGCAGCTGCCGTTGCGCTCCGACCACGGCGGGAGCTTGGCGGCACATAGCTGTCGTCGCTCGACTCTGGGGATTCGCTGAGCTTAGGAGAGTCACTGGATTCCCAGGAGTCGTCCCTGCTGCTGGAGGGGGCGCCGAAGGGGAAAGAAGCAGGTCCACTGCCAGCTGCTGCATTCCATGGCTGCTTCCTCTCGGGCAACATTCCAGCCGTTCGCCCTTCATGTGTAAGACCTTGAAGAATAGGGTACACACGCCGTCATACTCGAAGTGAATCGCCAGGGCTCCCTCTGCGTGACAAGCTCTGGCGACCTCACCCCATCCGTGTGTCATGAAGACGTCTCAGGGGGGCGCCACCTCGACCTCAGCTCCGGTGGCTAAGCTGCAGCACCCCGCGTGCTGCAGCCACAGCTCAAGCGGCCCCATCAGAGGCAGCTCGCTGGTGAAGAACCTTGGGAGCCGGATCAAGGAGTCAGGGGGCATTACCTCCCACACCACAAACTCACGCGAGCTACCCTCGGCATGGGTCCATGGCACGGTTGGTAGGGCAATGGCGGCCCTGCCACCATCGTCGGGGACTGCTCGACGGCGCACACTTTCATCCAGAGCATGGGCGTACACGGGGAGGAGGAAGCCAGGCGGAGGCCTCGATTGCCAAGGCCTGGCCACCTCTCACTCCACGCCGGCGTCATGAGGGAGGCGGAGTCGCTTCTTCGGCAGAAGAGGATCAGGTCCGTCCCTAGGTTCCTTCCCCTTTTTGGCCATTGAGATCCTCCTGATTGGCGCCATGGGAGCAAGATGAAGAAGGAGAGAAGCGGGTGGAAGCAAGAAGAAGGAGAGATGGGCGGAGGGCTCTTCCCCTCCCTCACATTTATAGCCAAGGAAGGCCAACCGCCAGCCTCCACAACCTCACGCCATCATGATCTTCTGCATGCCGCATCGTTCTGTCAAGTCGAACAGTTGCCGAGGTAGCATGGGGAAGTGGAGTCGCCCATGTCCCATCAATCGCCACGCGTCATCAAGGCCACATGCGGTTAGGGCCCGCGGCGCTCCGCACTTGCCATTTGGCTTCACCTGGAAGCCAAGTCCGAGCGCGCCTTGGGCCCGGGGACTACTGTTGGCATTCTGGATATGGGGGTATCTAGACTCGCCTGCCTGCGGCCCACCACGTGGCACCATCGACGGCCTAGTACAGCCTAGCTTCAACATCAACAGCTCAAGACCCTCGCGAGGGGCCAAGCCTCACGAGGCGGATGACACCAAGACCCCTCAGGGGATCGGCCTCTTCAAGAAGTTCTATGCAGGGTGCACCTCGCGAGGCTCAGCTGACGTGAGCCATGAGACCAAGGCAGGTGGGTGCCAATGGGCGCAGAGCGCAGGTTTCCTCTTTGGTGCAGGGGAGGCAAGCCGCAGGCGTGGAGTCCCGAGGAATCAGCCCAAGGTTTCCATTCTGGTGCAATAAGACCAAGACCGCTAGGACGGCAGGACGGAGGCCATCACCAAGCCCACCGCAGTGTCACGACCAGAGGCTTTTCACAGGTGAAGACTACTTTTGTCAGGATAAGTTGTACTACTTGTCCCCTTTCAAATCCGGCCGTTGTGGGATCCATTCCCACCAACATTTGGGAAGAGGACCAAGGCCACTATATATAGGACTTAGCCACCACCATAGAGGGGGACGTGATCCATTCTCACCCGACCACCTCACCACCTCACCTCCTGAGGCTTGTTCATCCACTGTACTAGTTCATCCTCAGCCCTCCGAGGCTATCCACCAAAACGCTGGAGTAGGGTATTACACCGCAAGGTCGCCCGAACCAGGATGAACTAATGTGTCTCTTTGGCTCTTCGAGATTAACGTGCTAGGGTTAGGAGGACCGCAAGTAGGCAGGCTGGGTAGGTTGAGATGTCTGCACGCATCCCAAAGTTCAAACCTCTCAAGGGTTTGCAGAACCCGTAATCCGACAACATCATCAAATGTGGCCTACCAACTAGCAAAAATACTGAACTTGGAATACCGATGTTTTCTTGAGCTATTTGGTATGATTTTAACCATGATTTCTACAGAATTTACAAAAAACCCCTAAGTTTTTCTTCCACATAATCTCCGAACTTGTGAAAATTTCCCTCCCACCCCACCAAAATTTCCCTCCTAGCACCAAATTTTCCCTCCCACCCCACCAAAATTTCCCACCACTCCTCTCCCACTACCATGCTGGACCCACCAACCCTCTCCCACTAAACACGCGGGATCCCAATCCCCAAAATTTCCCCATTCCATTCCCCTCCCTCGCCCTGACGAACCCTAGCTTATCCCCCTCCCCTGCTCCACGCCGCCCCACCCCCACTCCCTTCCCTGCTCCGCGTCGCCCCACCCCCACTGGCTCCCTTGCTCTGCGCCGCCCCGTCACGCCATGGCGCACCGCCCTCCCCGACGATGAATCCCCTCCCCTCGACGGCATCGCCGGCATCAACTATGACTACATCGATGACGAGGGAGGATACATCGACGATGATGGCTACATCATCGACGATGGCGCGATCGACGACGACAATCGCTGCATCATCAACATCATCTGCCCCTAGGTACTTCTCCATCTCCCCTCGATATTTGAGGGTTAGGGACAGGATTGGTCGTTTAGTGGATCCATCTCCCCTCCTCTAGTGGATCCATCTCCCCTCACGTGGTTCAGTGGATCATGGGTTAGGATCTTCTAGGGTTAGGATCTCCTGGTCCTTGTTCATGGGGTTAGGAGTCATGTTTATTGTTGCATGGGGAATTGGGGATGATCTTCGTCTGGTTCATGGGGTTAGGGTTAGGGTTCATGGGGTCAGGGTTAGGTTTCATGGGGTTCGTGGGGATGATCTCCCTCTGGTTCATGGCTAGAACATGATGGGGTTAGGGTTCTTGTTGCACGCCATTGCAGTAGATGTTGTGCGGGTTTGCATGATGATTGATAAATCACTTCTGTACCACCAGCCCATCTTGATTGTTCAAGCAGAAGACTTCTTTTATGATGTGCCCATGGGGTTTGTAGCAGTGTTCTTCTTTTATGATATGCGCATGAAGATTGTGTTCTTCTTTCCAGTGAACAAGAGAATGCTTAGTACATATTGTGGTATTGGAATTCCTGGTGTGTTAAGGCAATATGACTAGTTTTAATATATACTATATTGGTGCTAGATAATTTTGGGTGCTGTAATATACAAGGTTGATTCTAATTGTTGAAATGTCTGAACTTGTGTTCTTCTAGTCTGTAGCCATTTTTGTTGTGTAGAGGCAACATAATCAATAGTTGACTATAGTTTTTTCATCTGCTCTTGTAGTTCTGCAAGTATAGTTGTTTCATGCTTTACCAATGGCAACATCTAGTTGTTTTGAAGGTCCTCATGATACCCTTCTAAATTGCCTACATAAGCATGATTTCAAGGCCTAGTATTATTGTTAACACTACTTGCTTCTTTATTCATCAACTGTTGGGCAATCAGTTGCTCTGAATGCATAAGCTTGCCTCCATTAGGGAAAACAGTTGTGTAATTCATTTTCTTATACATGATTGCAGGTACATGGATAAAATTGCAGGTTAAAGCATAAAAGTAATGTTGTAAATAGTTGTTTTTTGCTTATCCACATTGCTGAAGTATAATTTGTGTGCACTGTATTTGTATCCAACTATATATAATTCTAATACATGTGAGTTGTGTTCTTGTCTCTGGTACTACAACCTTAATTCACTTAGCTTGATGTAGTTTGCTTCACATATTTTGCTGCTAATGCATTGCTTCACATATATGGTTTGCTTCAATTCAGTTGCTTGCTAGCGTACATAGGGTTAGGGTTTCCATCAGCAGTACTACTAGCACTTTGCTTGCTTGTTGTGTACTTTATATGAGGCACTAGGCAGATTTCTTGATGTACATTACTACCTCCTGCTTGATGTAGTGAAGATATTAAGAGATGCTTCATATCTTTCTAATGTACATGCATGCTTGTTTAGTTCACTTACATGTTTTCTTTATTAATAACACTAGATCACTGTATCGTTGATCCATCAAGTTTGTTTCACATGTATTACATGTATGTGCATGATGGTCCAAATGCTTTCCTTTAATGATACAAGTACATCATTCTACTTTATCCATGTTGTATCTGATTGTTGTTTATTCTATTTTGCAAGCACCACCTCAAGATCATCCATCGCAAGGAGGACAAGGTCAAATATGAGGCCAGCAGCTGGTATGCCACTTGGTCCTTGTGGTTATACTATCAATTTTATAAAATATGTGTCTTAATATGCTAAGTAAATGTACTGTTGCAATCTGAATAAGGTGGCTTAATTGTGACTGTGTTCTTTTAGTCTTCCTTACCTGAATAACTAGGATTAAATGATAATAATATATCATAAGATATGTTTGGCTGTATGTCCATGCATTCCAAACATTCACCTAATAGTTACATTTCCTTTTTCATGCACAGAAGAGCCTCTCACCGAGTACGAGAAGGTTAGGGCTAGAAGTATGATGAGGAACAATCAGATGTTCTAGTCCCTTGGCATCGGTGCAATAGCGTCAATGATTAGGAAAACAAATGATGTACAAGGAGGTAGAAGTGATGAGGTTCAAGAAGGTTGTGGAGTTATCAATGATGACCCCGAGTACAATCCTAAGGAGGATGAAGTTATTGATGGAGAGGAAGTGGATGATGTTGTAGTGCAGAAGACTGTTAAGGTGCAAACTCTGTCTTGCTTGGAGGGTTGGGGTTCTTGTATGCTCCGTGTTTCCTTGTGCTCACATATTTCTCTTGTGATCTAATGCTTTTTTTTGCGATGTTTATACGAGGCACTGAAGGAATCTAGGACGAAGAGGCCTGGTGTTAAGAAGACACTCAACAAGAAGACAGTCAGCAATAAGAAGAAGAGCTTAGAAACATCTGCTGCAATGACTCCAGGGAGGGTGATGGCCCCATCTCCAGGACAAACAAAGAGGATCCTGGAACCTGATGAACCTGCCCCTGATAGTGTCACAAGGCAGAAAGCAAAGATGGCGACTGCGATGGACCATCAGGAAAGTCTGCTGCGCATGGACTCTGAGACCTCGGTGCAAATGGGTGATGAGTTGCCGCCATGGACGAAGAAACCACTATCCGCATGGATGAAAGTGGCACTTTTTGCCTAGATGAAGGAGGAACTATCTGCATAGATGAAGCAGGCACTGTCCACACATACCTCAGGCCTATTGCACCTTCTATTGACAGGAATGTTGTCATCAATGAAGAAGAACAGCAGCTTGTGCTTCAATCAAGGAAGTTGACCTTTGCAATGCTCTTTTTTACTAGTGCATTTTCCAAATAGAATGATCATGTATGCTTACCTGTTTAGCAGAACCATTCCTGCATTTGTCGGTTTATATTCTCATATTTTAGTTCAATTTCATTTTCAGATGCAATGACTACCAAGACTAGACTTACAAAGGGCAAAATACTAGAGAGAATCACCAAGTCGCTTGGTAGCAAGGAGCCTATCCAAATTGCTTAAGGGATGATGCATCTAGAGAAGCCTCTGCAGGAAGCAAAGCTTGCTTCTGAGTGTGGACTCATTGCAAGAAGCCATTTGTCGGTTCTTCCTCACTTCAAGCTATACAAAAAAAGCTAGTCTATTGGAAAACTACATTGGGAAAGTTGTTGTAAGGTACTTGTTTCGTAGTTAATGTGCTATCAATTTTCTGTTACACCTATGCATGATCACTAATATTGTTCCTACCTTGTTTGATGTCTTGGTAAGCAAATTTTGAGATGAACATGGACTCGGAGACCATCAAGACCGCCTGCAAAGATATTCTGTAGAAAAATTCAAAGAACAGATGCCATTAGATCAAGAATAAGTATTTTGATATCATAGTCGCAAACAAAGTCAGCATCAAGTCTTAGGTGCCAGATCTGATGGACGGTGAATGGTAAGCTCTGGTGGAGATGTGGTGTACCAAAAGACACAAGGTTTGTCTGTGCTTTGTTTGCTACTTTATGTTCTGCACATGATATGCTAGTGCTAGATCATGCTGACAGTATGGTTTTTTTGTAGGAAACCTGTGTGTCGAACAAGATGAATCGAGAAAAAGTCATGTACAATCAGAGAACTTGTTCCAAGCACTACACAACACACATTTTTGCCACTGTGAGAACTTTTCTCTAGAGACCTTACCATTTGATCCTCGTTGAATAACATTTCTGATTCTTGCTGAATAAAATTTTGATTTTTGTTGAAAAACATTTCAAAAAGAAGAGCGTAAGGGTGAGGAGATGTCTGCGATTGACTTGTTTAAGGCCACCCACAACAGCAAGAAGCACGGGTTTTTGGAGCCAGTCAAGACTGCTATAGTAAGTGACTCCATGCTTTGTCCAGCCAGTTCAAACTTTTGTCTAGAAACCTCAGCCCTGTTTGATTTGCAACAGCTTTCATGTTGTTTGATTATTTGATGCTTTGACGCTGTTTGATTCGGAGCCAGTCAAGAACACACACTATGTTCCATGCTTTGATGTTGTTTGATAGTTCAATAAAGATATCCGAACTAGCTTTAGCTATTTGTTGCATTTTTTATGATATGATGAAGTTTGATCTGAATGTTAGTTTGATGATCGGCTCACTCGAGAAGCTATCTTATATAGAACCACAATTCTATGCTTAATGAAGCGATCATATTGTTCCAATTGCATGTATCCAGGTCACATAAGTTACTAGTCAAATAATGTTGTCAAGTCACTAGATTTTGTGAGCTGGTTTGGTTACTTCAAATAATCCATTTGTGTGTTGGTTTGGTTTCTCTTGCTTTGTTTGGTTTGCAAAATGTGAAATAGATCTGCCACTAATTCCTATCACTTTCCTCAATATGCTAGCTTGAGATGGAAAAAATGAAGGATGCACTGGTACCAGCAGGTGAAGAGCCAAAGTCTGCTACTGAAATTGTTGAAGAAGTGCTCAAGACCGAAGTCAAGCAAAGCATATTCCTGAGGAATGTTGGGCTCCAGTCATCTAGGAACAACTCCGGCAAAGCAGCTGCTGCTGTGGCTGCTCATGTTTGTGATCTTGAGCAGAAGCTGGAGGGGTCAGAGCTTCAAGCTGAAGTGATGCAAGAAGAATTGGCGGCAATCAAGATGAAGCCGGATGAAGCTGAAGTTACACGCGACAAGGAACTTGAGCTACTGCGCAAGAAGTCTCAAGAGCAGGATGAGAAGTTAGCTCACTTGATGGCTCTCTTCGGAGCTAAAGCAGTTAGATGGCTGTGCAGTTTGTCTTTGAACGTGTGAAGTTATGTCGTAGTAGGTCGTGAACTTATGCATTTTGTTGCATTTTGCACTTGGCAAGTGAACCCGGGAGCACTTGTGAACCTGGGATCTTGTGAACCTGGAACACTTGTGAACCTGGGAGCACTTGTTGTTGAACCAGTGAACTTGTGATGGCTCATTTTGGAAGCTGTGAAGTTATGCATTTTGGAATCTATGTGTTTTGAACCTCTAAAGTTATGAACCTGTGAAGTTCTCAAGCAGTGTAGTTATGCATTTTCTGAATAATTTGACTTTTGTTTGGATCACAGAATATTATTTGGATTAATTGGGCTCTAAACTTAGTTGGGCTGCAAAATGGCCGAGGCCCAAACAAGAATTAGACTAAAAAGGCTTGGGCCTAAAAAAAGAGTTGTTTGTAAAAAACTAGTTTGTAAAAGGCTGCATCCTCGAAAATAGAAGGCCAAGGCCCAAACTAGAACTAGACTAAAAGGTTGTGGCCCAAAACAAGAGTGGACAGTAAAAAAATGTCCAGAAAAAGGCTCCATCCCACAAAATAAAAGGCCAAATTAAAGAGAAAAAACATTAAATGGGCTGAATTATTGGGCTAGGCCCATGTAGACGGCCAAAATGGACCCGGTTGATTCTATTTTGCGACCTTTTCATTTGGTCATAATTCTGCCACGCTAGCTTGCCACGGTGGATCTGACGTGGTGTGGGCAGATTGCTAGTGATCAAAATAATTGGTCATTGAATTTATGACCTTTTTTTTGTCATAAACGTCTACGACCATTCTAGAAGAAAGGTCATTCATTTTAGTTTACGATGGCCAGCTCTTGACCATCAGTTTTTGATCACAAAAAGGTTACAAATGGAAAACAATGACCATTCAGTGACCAATAGTGATGGTCACAAGTTGACATATTTCTTATAGTGTGTGAGCCCGAGTTTGGTTATGTGCACATGTCCCCGTTTGGGACCGTTTATTGTTTTGCAACGATGGTGCCCGTTGATGCATTTGGTAGGCATGGGGCCACCCATGACTTAGCCTAGAAGGGAGTTGGTCGGAGTGGCCGGGAGAGTGTCATGGGCAACTGATCGGTTTTGTCGGAATGTCGTTGGTCCGCCCAAATTGGAGTGCGAGGCCATGGGTTCTGTGGTGTGGGTACAGTGTGCTAACCTCTGCAGAGTGTGTGTTAAATCTATCAATAGCTGTGCCCCCGGATAAGGGCCCAATTCATAGGTTGTCACACTGTGGGTCAATAGTAATAATAATGATGTGCTTTATAACAACCTTGGTTTGATGATGAGAGAAGTTGATGTGATCATGAGAGGGTCACCGTGGTATCGAGGATACCGAGTTGTTAGATATTTGTGGTGTTATGCGAGAATCAAGGGTAAAGGTCAAGCTCCTTGTGGTCATGTAATGATTACTACGGTATTGTTTATACCAAGCTTGATTGGATCCTAAAATGACCGCGAGATGTCCGGGGTTGGTAAGTGATGCATGTGATAGTTACGAGGTAAACCGAGCAAAGTAATTTGGTGCATGATAGTGTCATCATGTTGCATGTTAGTATCATCACGTTTATGTGTTCATGCCATGCTCATATTGTGCTAGCGGTATCATGTTGTTCATGCCATATTGTTTTGATGATATCTTGTTAATCATTATTAACCTGTAATTGCCATGTTGTTGTCTGTCTTGACTGCTTTTGGTTATTGTGAGTTTGCAAGTATATTCAACGTACTGACCTGGCTTGTCATGCCAGTTTGCAGGTCGTGCCCGGATTGCTTGCTTGTTTGGTGTGGTTCCTGTGTTTGGGAGCTAGGATAAACATTACAACCAGAGTACCTGTGGATCGGAGTCCATGATTGTCGGGGGTTGGGTGCAACATATGCCAAAGGATGGCTTATCATGGTGGGAGCGAGTAGAACGTCCCCGGTGCCTGGAAGCGGGATGAGGCGTAGACACGAACGCCGGCGTACTTTACCCAGGTTCGAGGCTCTCCTAGGAGATAACACCCCTAGTCCTGCTCTGCGGGGTCTCTGCATGATCACTATGGCACAAGTGATACAAAGGTGCTCCTTGAGCTGTATGCTAGAGGTAGGAGAAGGCAAGGCTAGCTCTCTCCTGCTCTAGGGAAGTGGCTAGATCTAATGGGGTGGGAACCCTTTGCATCGGCGCCTACCCCCCATGGGTACAATGGTAATATGGCCGGCTGCTAGGCCCGACTATCAGTGTCTCCGGCCTCCGGCTTCTCCACCGACTACTGGGCCCGCCGCCTGGCCTGGTACGGGGCGGACAGGCTGCTCCCGCCGCTGGCGGGTCTGGTTGGTGGCTGCTCACTGTAGCCGTGCTGCTAATGACGCAGGCTTGGTCAAATCAGTGTGGCTACAGTCCCGCCGCCAGGCGGGAGATCGCTGTAGCCACACCTGGTCTCATCAGGTTAATGGTGCACTTGCTTCGAGGGAAGGGACGGCTGCCTACTGGAGGCCAGCCTTCCCCTGGTCCGACTGGTTCGGCGTATGCCGTCTTCTGAGGTGTCACTGCCCAGTAGGGCCCGCAGCCCGCGGGCCATACCGACAGGCCGTCATGGGGAACACGGCTCCACCTGTCCGGAGTGACGTCAGGGGAAGGTGGCAACAGTGCCACGCCGTGCGGAGGTCTCCGCCTGTACGGGGCACTGTGGCCACGCCAATCCCAAGATTCGGGGGTGAGGGCCTTCACGGTAGCCACGCCCCATCTTGTCCTCCTGATGGGGGCACAAACTTTGAGGGCACCAGGTGGCCGCCTGATCGACGCCGTCTTCCCTAGAGGCCGACTGACTGGAGCCGGCTACTTGTGGTGCCGTCTGTAGGTGGTTGGCCGTCCTCTGGGGGCCGGCTATTGGGCTAGCCGGGCCCCGGAGGGTGGAGCTTCAGCTTGGGACATTGAGGGGTAAAGCTGGCCCAAAGTTTTGATATGTTCAGGGACTCGGGTGAGGCTACCCGTGGCCCATTACTCCGACAGTAGTCCCTGAAGCCGGTGAGGCGCTGTGGTCGAGGGGCCGCGAAGTATCAGCGGCTTCCCCCCGCACCGAGCTCTGTGAGAATGTTCGATCTGCCTTGCGGTGGGCCGACTAATGGAGTTGGCTTTGACTAGGCGGGATTGTTTGTCGATTTTGAACTCCAAGGCGGTAAAATTGGTGGCGTGCCTGCTAAGCTTCCCAGGGCCGCCGCCCGCCACAGGCACGCCAGCCTGGCCAGCCTGACACCCCATGCTCCCGATGGGACATGACAGCGGGCCGGGCCCGCCACTACCGGGCCTCGACGCGCGGGCGGATCCGCTGTGTCGAGGGGGGCGGTTGCGATTCCCACATGCGTTCAAGGCGTGGTAAGTGCACGCTTTAAACGGGGGGTCGTGGGGTCGTGGTCTCAGTTAATCCCACGATCCCCTGCCCCGCCCCCTCGACTTTGTAGCCTGAGGGCTATAAGTAGGGGGGAGGTGCGGCAGAGCACGTGCGCCCCCTCCCACACTCTCTTCCTCCTTATGCTTTCTCCGCCATTGCTACTGCTTCTGCTGCTCCATGCTTGCCATCGTGCTGCCGCGTTCGCCGCCGACGCACACCTCCTCCTCTCGCGGCCTCACCTGAAGCCATGGCGCACGAGAAGGGCGGCGACCGGGATGGGTCGACGGTGATCAAAGAACACATCTTCTTCCTCCGAGACACGCGTCGGATGCCCAATGCAGCGTTCGTCAAGGCGCGGGTGCCGCCGGAGGAGGAGATTTCGCCAGTGCCGAAGGGGAACTAGAGGGGCGTCTTCCGCTCACACTTCCTCTGGGGCTTCGGCCTTCCGGTGAGCGGCTTCCTCCACTCGTTCCACGACTTCAATCATCTCCAACCTCATCATCTGATGCCCAACACCATGATCCTGCTCTCCGCCTTCGTCATGGCGTGCGAGGGCTACATCGGCATCCTCCCCACACTCGAGTTGTGGGGAGCATTCTTCTACAGGAAGCTGGGCACCTCCGCCAAGGAGACGGCGGCCGAGTGCGATGGATTGGTCGTCGTGCGCTGGCCGGCAAAAAAGAATGCCTTCCCCATCATCAAGCTGTCAGAGTCGGTAACAATGTGGCAGCAATCTTACTTCTATGTTGAGAATGCCAATCCGGTTGTCGACTTCATCAACCTACCGGCCTACGAGGCCGGCCCCCCTACAGGGCTCTAGCCCAACTGGTGCTACAAGCCGAAGCCGGTGTCGGCGGATGCAGCGACCGCCATCGGCCGACTCTGGGTGATCCAGGAGTCAGAGGGCCTCGTGGCCTCCGACCTCCTCATCACCTTTGTAGAGTGCCGGGTCCTCCCGCTCTAGGGCCGCCCTCATCCAATCTTCCGGATGAGCGGGCACCGCGACCCGAGCCGGCTGTGCACGAAGGAGATGTCGACTGCCAAGGTCGCGCAGATGGTGGACGAGATCTCCGACCTCCAGGTGTCGGAGGGGGACTTGCGGTACGGGAAGCGGCTTTATTCCCACGACGACCCGCCACCTGCCGTAAGTCCTTGATTTCTTCCTTTAGCTCTGTCTTTCAGTCTTGTTCTTATTGTGATAAGGCCCCCTTCCGGAGTGCAGATTTATATGTCCGAGGCAACGGCCACCATCGTGGGGCCGGGTGGTGACTACCTGCCGGACAGGGCGGTGAGTGATGTGCCCCGACTTGGGGGCGGCCCCCTGGTGGATGACGCAGAAGGCGGCGGCAACGGAGCAAGCAGCTCCGAGGAGGGCGGCGGCGTGGAGACCTGGCCTGACGATGACAACGACAAAGACGAGCCACGCCCCGCGCGGAGCATGGCCAACACCAGCACAGGCCCCCGCACTGGGCCGCCCGCCCATGGCCGCAAACGCAAGCGGAAGAAAGGCGCTGCCCTGTTTGGCAGCGCACCAAAAGAGCCCAAGAATCCGGCCGCGGCGACCAGGCAAAAAGAAGCCGCGGCCAAGGTGGCCAAGTATCAGAGGCAACCGAAGGTGCCAGTCATGGTGTTAGCGTAAGTATCCTTCTCATGTTTTCCACCTCTTCGCCGATCCGGCCTAAAAAACTTTTCTGTCTTGTCATCTTATCTCAGGGCCCCGCTGACTCTCTAGAAGTCGGGCGCCACCTCGGTCATCAGGTTGGCGGAGATCTCCTCCACCAGCCGGCGAATCGACCCGGCCGCCGACCTCCGGGAGGCGAGGGAGCGGAACATGCGGGAGGCGCGTGAGGAAGAGGCCGACCGTCTGGCAAAGGTGGAGGCAGACAAGGCCGCAGCATCCGCGGCGAGGAAGCTGGCGTAGGCGGAGGCCGAAGCTGCGGAGAAGGAGCGGCTCATGGAGGCCGCACGCCGCCAGGAGCTGCTGCTTGTGACGCCTCTGAACACCGCGCCACGTTCATCAGAGTTTGAGGCGACGACCGGGGGAGCCGGCGACGAGCAGCCGGTCAGGGAGAGGGAGGGCGGCGACGTGGCCATGCTGGACGTCATTGTGCTGCCGCCACCACCGACTAGCAGAACGCGGGACAAGCAGTTGACCGCGCCGCTGGTGCCACCAGCCGGGGACGTGGTGGTGACGGACCTGACTCCTGAGGTACGCACACCCGCGCGCCACCGTTTTGCAAAGGCGGCCTCGGCGCCATGGCCGCTAGAAGCCGGTACCGCGAGCTCGTCGGTCCCCGACACCGAAGCGACCAGTGCCGCGCCGGCTGGCTGGGTACCCGGAGGAGGGACGGGCGCCCTGGCCCAGGCGTCCCTTGACATCCAGGCCAAACTCCGGTTCGAAGCTGAAGCCCTCAAGTGCTACAATGAGGCGTTCCTGGAGTCACAGGCACCCATCCGCATGAGTTTTCTTTGCTTCTCTTAATGTTGATCTTCTTGCTTCGTTCGTTGGGGCGCGCAAGCGCACCCACTGGATGTAGTCCCCAAGTTTAGCGCCGGCTGCTGAGCAGGCGGTCCAGAACTTTAACTTGTACATGTGAAATGCTGACTTCATCTGATATCCCTTCTGCAGAACTACCATAATCTTCGCATGGTTACCTTCAACTCCAGGGTCCGGGAGCTGGAGACGCAGACCGCCCATCTGTCCGAGAGCCGGAGTAAGCCTTGATTTCCTTCTTCGCGGGGGCGCGATGGTGCACCGGCGGTCTGTAGTCCCCGAGGTTCGGGCCGACTGCTGAGCAGTCGGGCCGAACCTTCCCAGTGACTTTATCTTTGCTAGCTACTTCTTCTCTGCGGGGGAGTGATGGCGCACCCGCGGGCTGTAGTCCCCGAGATTCGGGCCGACTGTTGTGCAGTCGGGCCGAAGCTCCCCGGCAACTGCATCCCTCTTTGTTATTTGACTTATGTTCTTTTTTCTTTCGTTTTTACAGAGGCCAACGCCGCCTCGCAGCAGCAGCTGGGCGAAGCCAACACCGCCCTGCGCGGCAAGGAGGCGGAGTCCAGCAAGCTGGCCGAGGAGCGAGACCGGCTAGTCACTCAGCTTGCTGAGCAGGCGGAGGCCCTCAAGACGGCCTAGCGGGAGGTGAAGGCGAAGGAGACCGACCTCCTCGCCGAGTTTGAAATCGAGCGCTCTGCCTGGGCCGACAAGTAGGCGCAGATGAAGGCCTGCTTCAGTAGCATCGAAGACTTGGTCGATGGTGAGCTTTATTCTCTTTGTTTCTTGTCTTGAGATGCCGGCCCCTATCTAGGCTGATTGTTAGTTTCTGACTCTGGCTTTCCTTGCCTTCTGTCCAAGCAGACTTCTTCCCGGGCCCCTACGTTGCCGCGAACCAGATCATTGAGGCCTAGCGCAAGGAGCGGAGGACGGAAGGCGTGCAGATTGCCGGTGACGCCCCTCGGACCCTCAACGAGCAAATCCTCAGCACCGAAGCCCTTCTTCGGCCCACCCATCAAATGCTGCGCCCTCTTCAGCGCGTCGGGGCCCTGGCAATTTCCGCCCTCTAGCCAGGTTTGCCGGCTCCACAGACCCCAAGTCGGACTGCCGACTGGCTGGAGGTGGCGGCCAGCCGCCTGGAGGCCTGGAAGGGCTCTGCAGCCCGGGCAGGAGCGCGCCGGGCCCTGGAGTTCGTCAAGGCGTGGTATCCTGGGCTAGATCTAGCCCAGTTGGCCATGTTCCGGCTGGAGGCGCAGGAGGAGCTGGTGATGGTGGAAGCCGAGCTTATCAACAGGGCAGCGGCGATCGCCGACTTCACCGACACCAGCATCTTCGTCCCAGAGGTAGTCGAGGAAGGCGCCGAAGCACCACAGGAGTAGCTCGGGCTGAACCCAGAGGACAGCAAGGACTTGACTGAAGTCATTGACTCCAACGATGAAGGGGATGAGGGGGAAGAGGAGGAGGAGGAGGAGGAGGAGAGTGATGGCGACATGCTAGAGGTTGGGGCGGATGGTCAGCCCCAACCTGACCGGGCCTCAAGAAACGACCCGCGCTCCAAAGCGCCGACTGCTGCTGGAGGCGGCCAGGCGGGGATCGACCAGCCGCCCATTCCTCCAATGGGTGCCACCGACTCTGCCATCCAGCCCTCCGCCGTCCTAACTGGTGCTACCGACTCCATCGCCCAGCCGGAGCCACCTGCCGCACCAACCGGCACGACCTACTCCATCGTTCAGCCGGAGCCCTCTGCTGCGGCAACCAGCACTGCCGGCGCCAACATCCAGCCGGAGCCCTCTGCTGCACCAACCAGCACAGCCGACCCCATTGCCCAGTCGGAGTCTTCTGCCGCTCCTTAGGATATTTTATCTTTGCCTTTCCCTGCTTGCTAGTCTTGGCAACTTGATTAAATTATCGCAATTCCACCCGCGGGGTGTATATCAAACTTTGTTGAATGCCAGCCGGTAGGCCTTTATCTATGTAAATATCTTATCGCAATTTTATGCTTTGCTTTGCCGACTTCTAACTTTCCTTGCTTTATGCTCCTTGCATTTTTCCTTTGCCGCCCTCCCTTAGCTATCCTCTTGCCAGCCAAGAAGCCGCTCTGCGGACTGCGGCTAGTTTGAGTACTTAGCTTTTTGTGGGAGGGCAAGTACTTAGCCGTTTGGAGATTTGGCAAGGGAAACAGAAGCCGGCCGGTCGGCTGCTCGACAGCCAGCCGAACAGGTGCAGGTGCTGGCCTCGACTATATGCGTTTTTCCCTTAGCCATTTTTCACGTGGGCACTGTTTTGCAACCCCTGCCCACTATTCAGTCGCTCCGCGAGCTGCGGCTCCTGATAGAGGAAGTTTTAGGTGCCAACATATTACTTGTCCAGCTGCAGGAGGCAGCATATAGTAGAAGGAGGCAAGCCTCCGGGCAGACTAGTCGAACCCGGTGCCAGGCGAAAATAATAGAACAACGCACACTCATAGGCATAACATTTATCATGTACATGAAAGGAGGGTAGTCCCCGAGTTCTTCTCGGGGGGACCCGGAGTCTTCGTACATAATACAAAAGTTAGCGTGATACATACTGCTTTCAACTGCAAAATCTTTGGAGGAGGTTTGCATTCCATGGCCTCTCCATCTCCTTGCCTGAATCATCTCTTTTGTGCGCTCTGGGCTTCTGCGCATTGATCAGATAGTACGAGTCATTGCCCAACACCTTGCTGATGATGAAAGGGCCTTCCCAAGGTGCCGAGAGCTTGTACTGGCCAGCTGTTCGCTGGATCAGCCGGAGCACAAGGTCCCCTTCTTGGAAGGATCTTGGCCTCACCTTGCGGTTGTAGTATCGGCATAGACTCTGCTGGTAGATGGCGGACCGGCTGAGTGCCAGCAGCCGACCCTCCTCCAGCAGGTCGACGCCGTCTTCTCGGGCCTCCTTGGCGTCCACCTTGGTGTACATGGTGACTCACGGGGAGTCGAACTCTATGTCCATCGGGATGACGGCTTCAACACTGAGGAAGAAGGGCGTGAAGCCGGTCGACTTGTTCGGAGTTGTGCGCAGGCTCTAGAGGACAGCCGGCAGCTCATCGAGCCAGCAGCTGGCCAAACGCTCTAGAGGCTCGACCAGTCGGGGCTTGATGCCGGACAAGATGAGGCCGTTTGCTCGCTCAACCTGGCCATTTGACTGCGGATGGGAAACGAATGCTAAGTCTAGTCGGATGCCCTGAGTCATGCAGAAACGAGCCAAGGCTCCTTTGGCAAAGTTTGTGCCATTGTCGGTGATGATGCTGTGTGGTATGCCAAACCGTGTGGTGATGTCGGTGATGAAAGTCACGGCAGTGGGCCCATTCAGTTTCTTGATTGGCTTTGCCTCTATCCACTTGGTGAACTTGTCCACAACAACAAGCAGATGAGTCATGCTGCCACGGGCCGTCTTGAATGGTCCCACCATATCGAAACCCAAACAGCACAGGGCCAAGCAATGGGGATGGTCTCGAGTGCAGAAGCTGGCAAGTGTGGCTTGGAGCAGAACTTCTGGCACCCCTGGCACTTCTGGACCAATTCTTTGGCTTCTTCTAGAGCAGTCGGGTAGAAGAAACCATGGCGGAAAGCTTTGGCAACAAGTGATTTTGAGTCCGCGTGATGAGCACATTCGCCTTGGTGAATATCTCTGAGGATTGCTTGACCCTGGTCGGGCTCCATGCAGCTCTGGTACACACCAGTGACACTGTGTCGATCCAGCTCTTTGTTGACTATGGTGTATGCTGCTGCCTGCCGTTGCACTTGTCGAGCTAGGGTCTCGTCAGCCGGTAGCTCTCTGTTCACGAGGAAGTTGAGGATGGGTTGAGCCCATGATGGTGTTGCTATCTCTCCGACTACAACGACACCAACTTGTACAAGGGCGGTTGGGCTGGGAGGCGGCGGGTTGGAGTTGGTTGCCGCCTGCTGTCTTGAAGAAGCCCTCGGGCCGACTGCAGCAGTCCCTAGGCCGGGCTCTGGAATCCCAGGGCCGGGTGCGATGGCTGCAGTCCTCGGGCCGCCTGCCGAAGTCCCCGCGCCAGCTTCTGGTATCCTCAAGTCAGATCCGACTACTTTAGGTGGGGCCGGTACGAATATGGAGTCGCACTTTGGAGATGGCTTGACAGACGGCTTGAGGAGGCGCTGCAAGGCGGCGCCGGCCGGTATCGCCTGTCGGGTGGAGCCGATCCGTGCCAAGGCATCTGCTTGCTCATTATCATTTCTTAGCACATGGAAGAACTCGCATCCGTCAAAATATCCACTAAGTTGCTGCACGAGGAAGCGGTAGCTTGCCATATTCGCGTCCTTGGCGTCCCAGTCGCCTGACGACTATTGGACAACCAAGTCAGAGTCACCATAGCACAGGATCTAGCGAATGCTGAGTTTCTTAGCAAGCCGGAGTCCATGTATGAGTGCCTCATATTCTGCTACGTTGTTGGAGGCGGCAAAATGGACTTGCAGCACATATCTGAGCTTGTCGCCTTTGGGAGAGGTGAGGATGATGCCGGCTCCAAGACCGCTGCGCATTTTGGAACCATCAAAAGCATACGCCCATGGGTGGATTCTGGCGCTGGCGGTGAGTACTGGGTCTCGGCCCAGTCGACGAGGAAGTCGGCCAGCACTTGTGACTTGATGGCGGTGCGAGGCTGGTAGTAGATGGTGTAAGGGGCCAGATCAATAGCCCACTTGGCCACTCGGCCAGAAGCATTTCGGCTTCCAATGATCTCAGCAAGCGGAGCCGTGCAGACGACAATTATTGGGTGCTCTTGAAAGTAAGGCTTCAGCTTCTTGGCGGCAAAGTGCACACCATAGCACATCTTCTGATCATGTGGGTAGTTTTGCTTGGAGGCGGACAGTACTTCACTCAAGTAATATACCGGTCTCTGGACCGACTATGCTCTGCTCTCCTTCTTGCGCTCTACCACTATGACTGTGTTGACAACCCGACTGGTGGCAGCGATGTAGAGGAGCATAGGCTCCTTCTCAGTCGGAGCCGCCAAGATAGGTGGGGTTGTCAACATCTTCTTGAGTTGGAGAAAAGATTCGTCCGCCTTGTCATTCCATTCGAAAAAAGTGGTCTTCTTCATGAGCTGGTACAGGGGAAGAGCCTTCTCGCCCAGCCAACTAATGAAACGGCTAATTGATGCCAGACAGCCAGTGAATTTTTGCACGTCCAGCAGTCGGGAGGGCACCTCCATCTTCTCAATGGCCTTGATCTTCACAGGGTTGCACTCTATGCCGTGCTCTGAGACCAGAAAGCCAGGAAGCTGGCCGGCTGGTACTCCAAAGACACATTTCTCCGGGTTGAGCTTGATCTGGATCGGCGCAAGTTCTCAAAAGTTTCCTTGAGGTCTTCTAGCAGTGTGCCATGCTTCTCCGTCTTCACCACCACATCATCCGCATAGACATGGGCATTTCTGACGAGCTGCTTGAGGAGACACTTCTGCATGCAATGCTGAAAACGTGGCGCCGGTGTTTCGCAAGCCGAACATCATGGTCAGGTAGTAGAAGGCTCCAAATGGTGTGATGAAGGCGGTCTTCATCCTATCGGCCAGGTTCAGCTTTATCTGATGGTACCCTGAGTATGCATCATAGAAACTCAACAGCTCGCATCCGGCTGTGGAGTCTATCACTTGGTCAATTCTTGGTAGGGCAAAGGGATCTTTGGGGCAAGCTTTGTTGAGGCTAGTATAGTCAATACACATGAGCCACTACTTATTCTTCTTCAACACTAGGACTGGGTTAGCCAGCCACTCTGGAAAGAACACTTCCATGATGAATCCGGCTGCTAGAAGCTGGGCTATCTCTTCTCCGACAACTCTTCTCTTCTCTTCCGATAGGCAGCGCAAGGGCTGCCTGACCGGCTTGGCGTCAGGTCGGACATGTAACCTATGCTCGGCAAAATCCGTCGGAACACCCGGCATGTCTTTGGGAGACCATGCGAGGATGTCCCGATTCTCACGGAGGAAATCGACGAGCTCGCTTTCCTATTTGCTGTCAAGGTTTGCACCTATGACAGCGTGCCTCTCCGGGTGCTCCGGGTCCAAGGGTATCTTCTTTGTTTCCTTCGCTGGCTTGAACGAACCCTCAACCTCCGACTCCTTGGGGATGGGTGAGATTTCCGGCTTCTTGCCTGCCATCGCCGCCACCCGGTCAAGGAGCCGCTTCTCGGCTGCGATCACGAGGGACTCGGCCAGCCGACTGCTATCGCGGCGCAGGCGGTCGACTTCTTGTACTCTCTGAGTACAGTCAGGATCCCCTTGGTACTCGGCATCTTCATCTTGAGGTAAGCATAGTGGGGAACTGCCATGAACTTGGCCAGAGCAGGTCGGCCAAGCAGTGCATGGTAGGGGCTTTCAAGGTCCACCACTTCAAACCAAACTGGCTCACGGCGGAAATGATTCTTGTCTCCGAAGAGAACGTCAATTTGGGTCTTGCCAATTGGTGAGCAGGAAAGGCCTGGGACTATGCCATGGAATACAGTCCCACTGGGAAGGAGCTGCTTCTGCTTGATTCCCAACTTCTCCATTGTGTCATGACACAGGATATTGATGCTGCTGCCGCAATCTATCAAGACTCTGGAGAAACACGATGCCCGCCTCTTTGTTGCAAAGGTAGTTTCCCGGACCAAGGCATATGAACCTGGGGAAGGCATCACTTCCGGGTGGTCGGCCCTAGTCCAACTGATAGGCTTCTCAGACCAATGCATGGATTCTGGAGTATTTGAGGCCACTGCTTGTACTTCTTGTTGTTGCTGTCGTCTGCTGCGTCTGTCATCAGCCACGCTTGTGAACACAACATAAGCTCCGTGTTCCTCTGGATACTTGTCTTGTATGGCGCCGACTGGCCGGGCCGCCAGCTACTAGGGGTGAGGAGGCGGTGGTCCGGCAGGCGGAGGAGGCAGGAGTCCATCTTCCTTGGCGATTCTGGTGAGCCAATGACACTTCCGAGTGGTGTGGTTGGACGGCTTTGCACTGCTATGGAACTTGCAAGGTGCATCTAGGGTATTCTCATAAGAGAAGGCGGGCAACCAATTGGGCATGCCGCCCTTCTGATGCTTGGGTGCCGGCTGCCCCTCCGGCTGCTGGTCCTCGACTGTTGCCACCTGCCGGCTAGCGGAAGCCGGCTGAGTGGCCTTCCGCTTGTTGTCGCTTGGATGCTGTCGCTGATTGGTCTCACCAGCCGGAGTCCGAGGGGCCTGAGGTGCCACCTTGCCAGACGCATTGACTAGGATTTCCGCCTTCATGGAGGAGTCGGCCGTGGTGTGCTTGTCGGCGATGATCAGCAGCTCGTCGAGCGTCGCAGGCTCGTCGCAGAGGAGTCGATGCTTGAGGAGGGTACCTCTCGGCACCCGGCGGTGAAGTCCTCAATTGCCTGCACCTCATGCACGCCTTCGCAGGAGTTGCGCAGCTCGGCCCAACGCGCGAGGTAGTCGCGAGTCGATTCGATGGGCCCTTGGACGCACAAGGAGAGCCGTCGGGGCTTGGGAGGCCGCCTGTACGTGCTGGTGAAGTTGCGGATGAAGGCCTCAGTGAAATCAACCCATCTGTTGATGATGCGGGGATTCAGGCTGTTAAGCCATGTCCGGGCTGTGCCTTGAAGCATGAGCGGGACATACTTCACGGCAACACGCTTGTTGCCGTTTGCTATGCTGACGGCTGTCGAGTAGTCGACCAGCCAATCGTCCGGCTTCATGGAGCCGGTGTGTTTGGGCGTATCTCCCGGGAGCGTGAATACTTTGGGAAATGGCTCATCTTGGATTCGTGGGCTGAAATAGGGAGGGACCAGCGCGTCTTCTTCTTCTAGCGCCAGGGATCGGTTCAGGTGGTCGATCTGATGGCGGGCGTCATTCTCTCCGACTCCCTCTCGGCGGCCAAGGCAGTCGCCGAGTGTCGGGTGCATGACAGGCGTCGGAGTGGGATGCCTTGCTCCGCGAGGCGGAGCAGGCGAAGGGTCGCCTCGGCACTCCACCGCTTGAGGGCGGCCGTCTTTGTCACGCGCGATGGAAAGGCAAGGCCGGCTTCGGATGGCAGCTGGCTCGTTGCCTCGTCTTCCGCGGGCACCGCCAGTCGGCGTCCGGGATGTTCGCCATGGTCCTGGTGAAGGGGCGGTTCTTTGTTCCGCCGGGCAGGTACTTCAGCGCGGCAGCCTACTTTGTGCTGCGCGACGGCCGCGTCCAGGAGCTGCTAGACCCGCTCCGTCATGTGGTGATGCTCGTCGCCCTTGTACTTATCCAGCTCATCCGTCACCGCCTAGGCGGCCCGGATGTTCTCTGTAGGTGTGGCATAGACAGGGCGTTCTGCCCCGAACATGCTGGCGATGGTCGCACCATGCTGCCGGATGGAGCCAATGCGGCTAGGCCCCTCTGGAGCCGGCGTGCCGCCAACAGCCCGGTCCATCTCGCGCTGATAGGCGTCCGAGAGGCGCCGCATGCTGTCCACTCGGCCAGCGCTCTCGAGGAGCTGGAGGTGGCATGCTTCCAGCGTCTCAGCATCTGCATCTTCTAGGATGGGCGCCGTCAAGTCTCGCAGCGCCGCATCGAGTGGGTCTCGAGCGTCTCCGGCCGAGTGCTCGTCACTGTTGATGACGAGCACCTCCGTGATGGTGCTCCCGCCGCTATACTCGCGAGGAGACGGCTCGTAGTAGACCACCACGTTGGTGGGGAACACGTCAAGCGAGGCCGGGTCGGAGTCGACGATCATTGGGTCGGTGGAGCCAACAGACTCCAGATCCACAGCCGGCTCACTGGTGACATGGAGCTGGTCGAGGAGGCTGACGAGACGGCTCTCGGGGTAGCCGGTGCCCGCGTCGGAGGCCGGCTCATCGGAGAGGTGAACCTCGCCAACACGGTCGGTGAGGCAGCTCGCCACGCAAGCGATCTCCAAGCCATGCAGGGCATCGAGGCTGACGCCATCGGGCGTGCCGGGCTAGCTTCGCTCGCTAGGAAGGAAGAAGGTTCCCGTCCAGAGCAGATCTCCTAGAGATGGTGCACCTCGCCCCACGGTGGGCGCCAAATGTCGGGTGTTGGGTGCGACATATGCCAAAGGATGGCTTACCATGGTGGGAGCGAGTAGAACGTCCCCGGTGCCTGGAAGCGGGATGAGGCGTAGACACGAACGTCGGCGTACTTTACCCAGGTTCGGGGCTCTCCTAGGAGATAACTCCCCTGGTCCTGCTCTGCGGGGTCTCCGCATGATCACTATGGCACAAATGATACAAAGGTGCTCCTTGAGCTGTATGCTAGAAGTAGGAGAAGGCAAGGCTAGCTCTCTCCTGCTCTAGGGAAGTGGCTAGATCTAATAGGGTGGGAACCCTTTGCATGGGTGCCCTGGGGGTTTTATATAGGCCTACCCCCCAGGGGTACAATGGTAATCTGGCCGGCTGCTCGGCCCGGCTGGCAGTACTACTAGGGCCTGCCACCTGGTCTGGTACGGGGCCGATAGGCCGCTCCCGCCGCTGGTGGGTCTGGTTGGTGGCTGCTCACTGTAGCCGTGCTGCTAATGACGCGGGCTTGGTCAAATCAGTGTGGCTACAGTCCCGCCGCCTAGCGGGAGATCTCTGTAGCCACACCTGGTCTCATCAGGTTAATGGTGCACTTGCTTCGAGGGAAGGGACGGCCGCCTGCTGCAGGCCGGCCTTCCCCTGGTCCGACTGGTTCGGCGTACGCCGTCTTCTGATGTGTCACTGCCCAGTAGGCCTGTAGCCCGCGGGCCGTACCGACATGTCGTCATGGGGAACAGGGCTCTGCCTATCTGGAGTGACATCAGAGGAAGGTGGCAACAGTGCCATGCCGTGCAGAGATCTCCGCCTGTATGGCGCACTGTGGCCACGCCAAGCCCAAGATTCGGGGGTGAGGGGCTTCACTGTAGCCATGCCCCATCTTGTCCTCTTGATGGGGGCACAAACTATAAGGGCACCAGGTGGCCGCCTGATCGACACCGTATTCTCTAGAGGCCGGCTAACTGGAGCTGGCTACTTGTGGTGCCGTCTGTAGGTGGTTGATACATCTCCAATGTATCTATAATTTTTGATTGCTCCATGCTACTTTATCTACTATTTTGGATTATATTGGGCTTTATTTTCCACTTTTATATTACTTTTGGGACTAACCTATTAACCGGAGGCCCAGCCCAGAATTGCTGTTTTTTGCCTTTTTCAGTATTTTGAAGAAACATAATATTAAACGGAGTCCAAACGGAATGAAACCTTCGGGATCGTGATTTTCCAACCGAACGTGATCCAGGAGACTTGGACCCTACTCCAAGTAGTGCCTGAGGAGGTCACGAGGGTGGAGGGCGCGCCCCCCTGGGCGCGCCCCCCTACCTCGTGGGCCCCTCGAAGCTCCATCGACGTACTCCTTCCTCCTATATATACCTACTTATCCCCGAACGATCAGAACAGGAGCCAAAAACCTAATTCCACCGCCGCAACCTTCTGTATCCACGAGATCCCATCTTGGGGCCTGTTCCGGAGCTCCGCCGGAGGTGGCATCCACCATGGAGGGCTTCTACATCATCACCATAGCCCCTCCGATGAAGTGTGAGTAGTTTACTTCAGACCTTCGGGTCCATAGCTAGTAGCTAGATGGCTTCTTCTCTCTTTTTGGATCTCAATACAATGTTCTCCCCCTCTCTCGTGGAGATCTATTCGATGTAATCTTCTTTTTGCGGTGTGTTTGTTGAGACCGATGAATTGTGGGTTTATGATCCAGTATTATCTATGGAAAATATTTGATTCTTCTCTGAATTCTTTTATGTATGATTGAGTTATCTTTGCAAGTCTCTTCGAATTATCCGTTTTGGTTTGGCCAACTAGATTGGTAGTTCTTGCAATGGGAGAAGTGCTTAGCTTTGGGTTCAATCTTGCGGTGTCCTTACCCAGTGATAGAAGGGGCAGCAAGGCACGTATTGTATTGTTGCCATCGAGGATACAAAGATGGGGTTTTTATCATATTGCATGAATTTATCCCTCTACATCATGTCATCTTGCTTACGGTGTTACTCTGTTTTTAACTTAATACTCTAGATGCATGCTGGATAGCGGTCGATGAGTGGAGTAATAGTAGTAGATGCAAAATCATTTTGATCTACTTGTTTTGGACGTGATGCCTATATACATGATCATTGCCTAGATATACTTATAACTATGCTCAATTCTGTCAATTGCTCAATAGTAATTTGTTCACCCACCGTAGAATACTTATGCTCTTGAGAGAAGCCACTAGTGAAACCTATGGCCCCCAGGTCTATTCTCATCATATCAATCTATATCAATTTATTTACTTGCTTTGTTTTTACTTTGCCTTTACTTTTTACTTTGCATCTATCTATTGAAAATACCAAAAATATTATCTCTATCAGATCTCACTCTCGTAAGTGACCGTGAAGGGATTGACAACCCCTAAGCATTGGTTGCAAGTTGCTATCGTTTTGTGTAGGTACGAGGGACTTGTGCGTGGTCTCCTACTGGATTGATACCTTGGTTCTCAAAAACTGAGGGAAATACTTACGCTACTTTGCTGCATCATCCTCTCCTCTTCGGGGAAATCCAACGCAGTGGTCAAGAGGTAGCAAGAAGAATTTCTGGCGCCGGGGAGGCTCACGCAAGCAAGTCAACCATACCAAGTACCCATCGCAATACCTATCTCTCGCATTACATTATTTACAATTTGCCTCTCGTTTTCCTCTCCCCCACTTCACCCTTGCCGTTTTATTTGCCCTCTCTTTCCCAATCGCCTCCTCTCTTTTCCGTTTGCCATTTTCCCGTTGCCTTTCTGTTTGCTTGTGTGTTGGATTACTTGTTGCCATGGCGCAAGATAATACCAAATTGTGTGATTTCTGAAATATCAATAATAGTGATTTCCTTAGTACTCCAATTGCTCCTCTTAATAATGATGAGTCTTGTGAAATCAATACCGCTTTGTTGAATCTTGTTATGAAAGATCAATTCGCCGGCCTTCCTAGTGAAGATGCCGCTACTCATCTAAACAATTTTGTTGATTTGTGTGATATGCAAAAGAATAAAGATACGGATAACAATATTGTCAAATTGAAGTTATTTCCGTTTTCACTAAGAGATCGTGCTAAATTGTATTGATTCTTGGAACAAGTGTAAAGATGCTTTTATCTCTAAGTATTTTCCTCCCGCTAAGATTATCACTCTTAGGAACGACATCATGAATTTTAAACAACTTGATCATGAGCATGTTGCCAAATCTTGGGAAAGAATGAAATTAATGCTTCGCAATTTCCCTACTTGTGGTTTGAATTTATGGATGATCATACAAAATTTTTATGCCGGATTGAATTTTGCTTCTAGAAATCTTTTAGATTCGGCCACGGGAGGCACTTTTATGGAAATTACGTTAGGGGATGCTACCAAATTGCTTGATAATATTATGGCTAATTATTCTCAATGGCACACCGAAAGATCTTCTAGTAAGAAAGTGCATGCTATAGAAATCAATGTTTTGAGTGAAAAGATGGATGAACTTATGAAGATGTTTGCTCCTAAAAATACTCCTCTTGATCCCAATGATATGCCTTTATCTACTTTGCTTGAGAATAATAATGTATCTATGGATGTGAATTTTGTTGGTAGGAATAGTTTTGGAAACAATGCTTATAGAGGGAATTTTAATCCTAGGCCTTATCCTAGTAATCCTTCTAATAATTATGGAAATTCCTACAATAACTCTGATGGAAATTTTAATAAGATGCCCTCTGAATTTGAGAGTAGTGTTAAAGAGTTTATGAATTCACAAAAGAATTTTAATGCTTTGCTTGAAGAGAAATTGCTTAAAGTTGATGATTTGGCTAGGAACGTTGATAGAATTTCTCTTGAAATTGATTCTTTAAAGCTTAGATGTATTCCTCCTAAGCATGATATCAATGAGTCTCTCAAATCCATGAGAATTTCCATTGATGAGTGCAAGGAAAGAACCGCTAGGATCCGTGCTTCCGAAGATGCCTTTATTAAAGTGTGTTCTTCCAATTCCTATGAAAATCAAGATGAAGATCTAAAAGTTATTGATGTGTCCCCCATTAAATCTTTGTTTTCTAATATGAATCTTGATGAATCTGAAGATTATCTTCCTTTACCTCGAAGGCGTTCTAAGAATTCGGAGTTTCTATATCTTGATGATGAAATTGATGAAAGTGGGATTGAAATAAATAAAAACCGTGATGTTGCTAGACCCACTATTTCGGATATCAAGGAATTTAATTAGGAAAATTGCTCTTTGATTGGTTGTATTTCCTTGTTGCAATCCGTGCTAGATTCTCCTCATGCTTATAGTCAAAATAAGGCCTTTACCGAACATATTGTTGATGCTTTGATGCAATCTTATGAAGAAAAAATTGAGTTGAAAGTTTCTATCCCTAGAAAACTCTATGATGAATGGGAACTTACTATTAAAATTAAAATTAAAGATTTTGAGTTTCATGCTTTGTGTGATTTGGGTGCTAGTGTCTCTACTATCCCCAAAACTTTATGTGATTTGCTATATTTCCGCGATTTTGATGATTGCTCTCTAAACTTGCATCTTGCGGATTCCACTATTAAAAAACCTATGGGAAGAATTAATGATGTTCTTATTGTTTCAAATAGGAATTATGTGCCCGTAGATTTTATCGTTCTTGATATAGATTGCAATCCTTCATGTCCTATTATTCTTGGTAGACCTTTCCTTAGAATGATTGGTGCAATTATTTGATATGAAGGAAGGGAATATTAGATTCCAATTTCCCTTAAAGAAGGGTATGGAACACTTCCCTAGAAAGAAAATAAAATTACCATATGAATCTATCATGAGAGCCACTTATGAACTGCCTACCAAAGATGGCAATACCTAGATATATCCTTGCTTTTATGCCTAGCTAGGGGCGTTAAACGATAGCGCTTGTTGGGAGGCAACCCAATTTTATTTTGTGTTTTTTGTTTTTGCTTCTTTTTAGGAATAAATAATCCATCTACCTTGTGTTTGGATGTTGTTTTATGTTTTAATTAGTGTTTGTGCCAAGTAGAACCTATAGGATAACCTACGATGATAGTTGACTTGATTCTGCTGAAAAACAGAAACTTTGCACGCACGAATTTAGTTATGATAAATCACAGGAACGTGCTTTTGCGTTTATTATTTTTTCTGATGATCAATAAACAAATTGTCCAGGACTTCCTATTTTGGTAGAATTTTTAGAGTTCGCGAAGTTTGCGTTAGTTACAGATTGCTACAGACTGTTCTGTTTTTGACAGATTCTGTTTTTCGTGTGTTGTTTGCTTATTTTGATTAATCTAACCATAAGGAAGTTGGAATACAGTAGGTTTAACACCAATATAAATAAAGAATGAGTTCATTACAGTACCTTGAAGTAGTCTTTTGTTTCTTTCTCTAACGGAGCTCAGAGATTTCTGTTGAGTCTTGTGTTGTGAAGTTTTCAAGTTTTGGCTGAATTCTTTTGATGGATTACGGAACAAGGAGTGGCAAGAGCCTAAGCTTGGGGATGCCCATGGCACCCCCAAGATAATCCAAGGACACGAAAAAGTCAAAGCTTGGGGATGCCCCGAAAGGCATCCCCTCTTTCGTCCACTTCCATCGGTAATTTACTTGGAGCTATATTTTTATTCACCAACATGATATGTGTTTTGCTTGGAGCGTCTTGTATTATTTGTGTCTTTGCTTGTTAGTCTACCACAATCATCCTTGCTGTACACATCTTTTGAGAGAGCCATACGTGATTTGGAATTTGTTAGAATACTCTATGTGCTTCACTTATATCTTTTGAGCTTGATAGTTTTGCTCATAGCGCTTCACTTATATATTTTGAGCGTGATAATTTTTGCTCTTGTGCTTCACTTAGATCTTTTAGAGCACGGTGGTGGATTTGTTTTAAAGAAACTATTGATCTCTCATGCCTCACTTAGATTATTTTGAGAGTCTTTAATATCATGGTAATTTGCTTAATGTTAATATACTTGGTGTTCAAGATATGTGAAACTTTCTTTTGAGTGCGTCGAATACTAAGACAAGTTTGATGCTTGATAATTGTTTTGAGATATGGAGGTGATAATATCAAATTCATGCTAGTTGGGTGATTATGAATTTGATAAATACTTGTGTTGAAGTTTGCAAATCCCGTAGCATGCACGTATGGTTAAAGTTGTGTAACAAATTTGAAACATGAAGTGTACCTGGCTTGTGCATCCTTATGAGTGGCGGTCGGGGACGAGCGATGGTCTTTTCCTACCAATCTATCCCCCTAGGAGTATGCGCGTAGTACTTGAATTTTTGATGACTTCTAAATTTTTGCAATAAGTATATGAGTTCTTTTGACTAATGTTGAGTCCATGGATTATACGCACTCTCACCTTTCCGCCTTTGCTAGCCTCTTCGGTACCGTGCATTGCCCTTTCTCACCTAGAGAGTTGGCGCAAACTTCGCTGGTGCATCCAAACCCCGTGATACGATATAATCTATCACACATAAACCTCCTTATATCTTCCTCAAAACAGCCACCCTACCTACCTATCATGGCATTCCCATAGCCATTCCGAGATATATTGCCATGCAACTTCCATCATCATCATCATGACATACATTACTTTTGTCATATTGCCATTGGATGATCTTGTAGTTGACATCGTATTTCTGGCAAGGCCACCATGCATTATTTTCCATACATGTCACTCTTGATTCATTGCGCCATCCCGGTACACCGCCGGAGGCATTCATATAGAGTCATATCTTGTTCTAAGTTTCGAGTTGTAATCCTTGTGTTGTAATCAATAGAAGTGTGAAGATCATGATTATTAGAGCATTGCCCAAATAAAAAAAGAAGAAGAGAAAGGCAAAAAAAATGCCCAAAAAAAGAAAATAAAAAAAAAATAAAAAATAAAAAAGGGCAATGCTACTATCTCTTTTTCCACACTTGTGCTTCAAAGTAGCACCTTGTTCTTCATGTAGTGAGTCTCATATATTGTACTTCAAAGTAGCACCTTGTTCCTCATGTAGTGAGTCTCATAACTTGTCTTTTCATACTAGTGGGAATTTTTCATTATAGAACTTGGCTTGTATATTCCTACGATGAGCTTCCTCAAATGCCCTAGGTCTTCGTGAGCAAGCGAGTTGGATGCACACCCACTAGTTTTCTTTTGTTGAGCATGCATAGCTCTAGTGCATCCGTTGCATGGCAATCCCTACTCCTCATGTTGACATCAATTGATGGGCATTTCCATAGCCCGTTGATTAGCCTCGTCAATGTGAGACTTTCTCCTTTTTTGTCTTCTCCACACAATCCCCATCATCATATTCTATTCCACCCATAGTGCTATATCCATGGCTCACGCTCATGTATTGCATGAAGGTTGAAAAAGTTTGAGATTATTTAAGTATCAAAAAATTGCTTGGCTTGTCATCGGGGGTATAGAAGTTGGGAACATCTTTGTGTGACGAAAATGAAGCATAGACTAACTATATGATTTTGTAGGGATGAACTTTCTTTTGCCATGTTATTTTGAGAAGACATGATTGCTTTGATTAGTATGCTTGAAGTATTATTATTTTTGTGTCAATATGAACTTTTGTCTTGAATCTTTCGGATCTGAATATTCATATCACAATTAAGAATATTTAAATTGAAATTATGCCAAAGTATCACTCCGCATCAAAAATTCTTTTTTATCATTTACCTACTCGAGGACGAGCAGGAATTAAGCTTGGGGCTTCCTGATACGTCCCCAACATATCTATAATTTTTGATTGCTCCATGCTACTTTATCTACTGTTTTGGACTATATTGGGCTTTATTTTCCAATTTTATATTACTTTTGGGACTAACCTATTAACCGGAGGCCCAGCCCAGAATTCCTTTTTTTTGCGTTTTTCAGTATTTCGAAGAAACAGAATATCAAACGGAGTCCAAACGGAATGAAACCTTCGGGATCGTGATTTTCCAACCGAACGTGATCCAGGAGACTTTTATGTAATCTTCTTTTTGCGGTGTGTTTGTTGAGACCGATGAATTGTGGGTTTATGATCCAGTATTATCTATGGAAAATATTTGATTCTTCTCTGAATTATTTTATGTATGATTGAGTTATCTTTGCAAGTCTCTTCGAATTATCCTTTTTGGTTTGGCTAACTAGATTGGTAGTTCTTGCAATGGGAGAAGTGCTTAGCTTTGGGTTCAATCTTGCGGTGTCCTTACCTAGTGACAGAAGGGGCAGCAAGGCACGTATTGTATTGTTGCAATCGAGGATAACAAGATGGTTTTTTTTATCATATTGCATGAATTTATCCCTCTACGTCATGTCGTCTTGCTTACGGCGTTACTCTGTTTTTAACTTAATACTCTAGATGCATGTTGGATAGCGGTCGATGAGTGGAGTAATAGTAGTAGATGCAGAATCGTTTCGATCTACTTGTTTTGGACGTGATGCCTATATACATGATCATTGCCTAGATATACTCATAACTAAGCTCAATTCTGTCAATTACTCAACAGTAATTTGTTCACCCACCGTAGAATACTTATGCTCTTGAGAGAAGCCACTAGTGAAACCTATGGCCCCCGGGTCTATTCTCATCATATCAATCTATATCACTTTATTTACTTGCTTTGTTTTTACTTTGCCTTTACTTTTTACTTTGCATCTATCTATCAAAAATACCAAAAATATTATCTCTGTCAGATCTCACTCTCGTAAGTGACCGTGAAGGGATTGACAACCCCTAAGCGTTGGTTGCGAGTTGCTATCGTTTTGTGTAGGTACGAGGGACTTGTGCGTGGTCTCCTACTGGATTGGTACCTTGGTTCTCAAAAACTGAGGGAAATAATTACGCTACTTTGCTGCATCATCCTCTCCTCTTCGGGGAAATCCAACGCAGTGCTCAAAAGGTAGCAGTGGTTGGACGTCCTCTGGGTGCCGGTCGTTGTGCTAGCCGGCCCCTGGAGTGCGGAGCTTCAGCTTGGGGCATTGCGGGGCGAAGCCGGTCCAAAGTTTTGATATGTTTAGGGACTCGGGTGAGGCTACCCTGCCCTATTACTCCGACAATGATCGCCGTTCGTTCTTCTGTACAAATATAGGTTCTGCTGGCTCGAGTTGTTATGCTGCTTGCATAGAGCAACTGTGTTTGGCGTAGGGTCGCCGTGCCGGTGTTATTCATTGTAATATCGGAGGCCTTGTACTCATATTCGTATTCAGGTTTTATAGAGAGTTGGTTTGTTCTATGCTAAGCCGTGGCATATTCCAGAAGACTTTATCTCAATCTGTGGGCTAGAATACGGGGCATTCCGGTTTCTCTGAGTCAGGGTGCCACAGGCTTGGTATCAGAGCAGGTCTGGCTATTGAGCGTCCTAGTTCGCTAGAATGTTAGAAAATGATAGTATCGGGTCTGGTTGTTTCCCTTGTTTGCTGCATTTGATTGTTCCATTTGTTTGCCGCATATAGTCTTATTCGGTTACTCCTAACCCCTCTTTCGTGCGTAGATGACGGTTTGCTTCCACGCGTTCAGTGCCCTTCCTAGAGCTCCCGGTGATGTTCCTATTGCATTCAATCCCACTCGTACACCTCTCAGCTTTGCCACCGTCCTTGGAAACATGTGGCATAGCATTTATCCCTGCAGAGATCCACCTCGTTACCAAGTATTCAAGTTTTCTGCCAGAGGAAGAATCTTGGAGTATGTTGCTCATGTTCATCTGTCAGCCATGATTCCTGTTGGTAAGCGCACCTATAGTTTCCACGGTGGTTAAGGTGCTACTCTCAAGCGTGTCGTTCAGCTTGCCGCAATGGCAGGAATCACCGGCCTTCGTCATCAAGAGAGCATGGTGCAAGAGATTCATGCCTATCTGTATTATCCCACCATCACCGAGAATCCTAGGCGGATCCAGTTCCCGCCGGTCGACCCTTAGGATGACCCGGCTATCCTCGCCATGTCCCGCTACATGATGGCCGAGTGTCTTCTTATATCTGAGTTAGTTCGTGACGCCATTCCAGCCAGGAGATTGCTTGGTCCTTTCCTACCTCAGTCTCCGCTAGCTTCTCCAACACCGCCGCCTTGTCCATCTAGAGTTTCGAAGTCAGCTCTCTACTCAGTTAGCGTGTGACACTTTGCTTCCCGCCAAGACGCTGTGCAGTGTGCTCGAGCTCCTGATGGGCAATCCGACTCCTGCCACGCTTACTGCTGAGGGGGGCCTTCTCTTGTACCACTGCTCGAACAGAGAGGACTTCGTTAGATAGATCTCGTGCTTCGGCAAGTGGGGGATGCTTCCCGCGGGCCTTGAGGGGCCTTGCAAGAACCCCGTTGTGGTGGCCCCCATGCTTGCCCTTCAAACGGTGGCAATGACCCACCCACCGTCGGCCGCTCCCGAGGCAGCCCCGGGAGGCCGGGCGCCTACAGATGCTCCTGAGAGGGCCCTCGGGGGCCAAGTGCCGCCAGATGCTCCTGAGGTGACTCCCCGTGGCTCTGAGGGTGACCCGAGGGGGGCCCGTTGTCGGTGTCAAAACCGGCGGATCTCGGGTAGGGGGTCCCGAACTATGCGTCTAAGGTTGATGGTAACAGGAGGCGGGGGACATGATGTTTACCCAGGTTCGGGCCCTCTCTATGGAGGTAATACACTACTTCCTGCTTGATTGATCTTGATGAATATGAGTATTACAAGAGTTGATCTACCACGAGATCATAATGGCTAAAACCCTAGAAGTCTAGCATGTATGATTACGATTGGCCCTACGGACTAAGCCTTTCAGTTTATATAGACACCGAAGGGGAATAGGGTTGTACAAAGTCGGTTACAGAGAAAGGAATCTTCATATCCGGGCACCAAGCTTGCCTTCGACGCCAAAGAGTGTCCCATCCGGACACAGGAGAGAGTCTTCTGTCTTGTATCTTCATATACCATCAGTCCGGCCCATGCTACACAGTCGCGACCATCCGAGGACCCCATAATCCAGGAATCCCTCAGTAGCCCCTGAACCAGGCTTCAATGACGAGGTGTCCGGCGCGCGAATTGTCTTCGGCATTGCAAGGAGGTTCCTTCTCTGAATACTCCAAGATAGTCTTTGAACACAATAATCGTGTTCGGATAGGCAAAACAAATTCCACACACAACCACGGAGAGTATAATATTTCACAAGTCCAATCCGCTGACAATTTTTTGTAGCGTGACATCACGTCACTGCCCCGCCATTATTTCGAACCGTTTTTTTAGCCTGCTGCTCCATATTTCAAGATGCGGTTCCATTGGAACATCTTGTCAAAGCAGAGATCGTGTCCCCTTATTGCGGGATTCCCATCAATACGGGTGTGGGTAACCCAACCGTGTCGTCTACATGGCCCTTTGGGAATAAGCGAGTTTTAAGGCAAGTGGGGAGGCACTTAATATTCACTGCCTTTATAAAGATATAAGGTTTTACCCCTTTCACCCATGCCTTCTCTCTCTCTGCCTCCCCCATTCTTGAGCTCCAGCGTGCAAGTTCTCATCGTTTGCACCCCAAGAAAGCAGTCCAACCATGTCTAGATCCGGAGCATAGGGCAAGTGGATGGCCTCCTCCGTTAAGGTGAAGGACATTACCAAGCTCTGGGAGGCTGGGTATTTGGCCAAGGAAATCACCCACCTGCTTTCGGCAAAGGGGCGGACCGTCCCCACCCCAGATCCCCATGAGAGGGTAGTATTCATCCCCCACTTCATCCACGGGTTGGGATTTCCTCTCCACCCATTCGTCCGCGGACTCATGTTCTACTATGGGCTAGATTTCCATGATCCGGCCCCCAACTCGTTCCTCAACATCTCGACATTCATTGTCGTGTGCGAGGCCTTCCTCCGCATCCCACCCCACTTTGCATTATGGTTAAAGATCTTCAATGTAAAGCCAAAGGTCGTGGGCGGTCAACACGCGGAGTGAGGAGGAGCCTTGGTGAGCAAGATGCCCAACGTGACATGGCCAATAGGTACCTTCATGGAGACCATTAAAGGGTGGCAACAACACTGGTTCTACGTCACATATCCGCGTGGCACCACCTGGGCCGCAGCTCCCGAATTCCGATTTGGAGCCCCGATGAAGCTCACCTCCTGGCCAGAGAAGGGCCTGGACTGGTCTTCATCGGATGAGCTGACAGCGCTTCAGACACGCACCCAGAGCATGATAGACAAGAATATCAAGCTTGTCAATGTGATCCAGGTGATGCTTGTTCACCGGATCCTTCCGTGCCAAAGCTGGACGTGCCATTTGTGGGAGTACGATCCAGCCAAGCACCGGACCTTGCTGCAGTTCTTTGGCACTACGCACGAAGTCATCTGGAAGGTGCTTTTCAAGTCCAGCAAGATGTGGTCGGATACGACAGAGGACCGTGGGTATGACTTGGCCCATCCCGCTAGTCCGGTAAGTTTTTTCATGTTTTCAAGGTGTATCCTTTACTTGCATACTCAAGGAAGACACCTAAGTCTTGCTACCGATTCTCTCAGGGCTAGACAAAGCAGGCAGAGCGGATTCACTGTCCAGCTCCGCTGCCTGAAGACCCAGCAATTCCGCTTTTGACGAAGATGCTGGTTCCGGCGCACTATCAAGCACCGGAGAAGAAGGCCAAGGGGACCAGAGGTGGCCTCCATCATGAGGGCACTTAGGACGTGACGTCCGGAGACGCCGAGCCTCATTTCTCTGTCGTTGAGGACAACGAGGAAGAGGAGGAAGAAGAAGCAAAGCCATTCACCCCATGAGGGGGAGAAAGAAAAGGACGGCCTCCACACGTCTGGAGGACGAAGCGTCCTAGAAGGGGAAGGCTTCCCTCCCGGATAACTCCACAGTGGACACCGACAGCAGCTCAGAATGGCGCCCTAGGGATAAGCCCCTGGACGAATCATAAGTACTCGAAGATGCACTCATATATCTGGTCCTTCTTCTTCATTGTTTGAACATGTCAAATCATATGCTGCAGGTCGGCCCGTTTCGTCCTCCAGCGATCCTCATCAACGGGGAATTCGCTGGACCCGAAGGTGATGGACAGCGGGTCCCTTCCGGCGGCCTCCTCTTCCAAGGCCATGGATGACACCGAGGTGTTGTCCGGAAGGAACCCAGGCCAGGGAGAGACGCAGAAGGCCGTCAAGGCGGCGCTAGAGGGTGAAACCTTGGCCGTCGGACACATGGGGGAGCAAATCCCCATCGATACTAGCGATGGGGGCCATATCCAATTCAGCCACACCCGAATATAATTTCGGAGACCTATACGGCTCCGGAATCAGGCCAGCAGCCCAAGAGCCCCAGCCCGGTGCCTACTTGAAGGCCGGCGATGGTATCTTCATCAAGCTTCCCTGGGCGTCGAGCTCCAGGGCGCCGGTCGAAGGAGAAGCTTTCGATGAGGAGCTGCTCGCCTCCGCTGGGCTGTCGTTGGTCGATGCGCCAAGCAGCAGCAGTGGCGAGCCTGAGGAGGAGCAGCTGCTGCGGAAGATGCTGTCACTCTACCGCGCACGACAAGCCAAGCTGGCTTCCCGGGAAGCGCTTGTCGCGAGGGCGGGAGTCGATATGGAGAAACGCGCGGAGGAGCTCCGGGGCCTCAATCAAGAAGCCCTCCGGTCCCTGGCACAGGAGCGGGAGCGACTCGCCGAGGAGCGTACAGCCTTCCTTCTCGAGAAGGCCGAAGCTGCCGAGAAGCTGTCCACGCGAGAAGGCGAGTTGGTGCAGCGGAAGGCCAACCTTGACAGCTACGAGGAGGAGCTTGTCGCGCGCGAGGAAACACTTGGCGGGGCTCTCAAGGAAGCAAGGGATGCTGCCGCAACTGCAGAGGCTGCCAAGAAGGAGCTGGAGACGAGGGTGACGCAGTTGGAGGCCAACCTCAAGACGAGTGGCGAGGAGCTTGCTGTGCTCAAGCACGAGTGCGAGAAGGATGCTGCTGCTCATGGTGAGCTGCAGGATCTTCTCGCTGAAAGGAGCAAGGAGCTCAGCGCCGCCAAGGACTCCAACGCGGATCTCGAGTTGAAGCTGGCTACGCTGACTCAGACGCTGGACGCCGCCAAGGAGCGAGAGGTGACCTTGTCGGAGAAGATCAAGGCCGACAAGGAGCTGCTGGCGAGCATCGTTATTACCCAGAACTCATTTAGGGAGACGGTGGAGCATTGGACCGAGGGTCTGGTGAATATCGCCGCAGTCATCGACGGGGAGCTGGCGCAGCTGGGGATGGAGGACTTTGGGTATCCTTCTGACGAGCATCTCCAACCCAGCGCCAAGCTCAGTCTGTTCTTCAAGGGCATGGCGACGGCACTCCAGCGACTCCGGGAGAGGATCCCAAAGCAGCTGGCCGATGAGTCGCGCAGGATTTGCGCGGGGGCTCTCCAGAAGGTGCTGATGATGGTGGCCTTCCGCAACCCAGGCCTCAACCTCACCAACATCCTCAGGTCCTTGCCGCCTGACGCCGATCTGGATGCGCTCAAGGCCCTTGTCGCACCCATTGTGGACAAGGTGAGCGAGATCAAGAGGGTTGAGGGCGATCGCGTAGACTAGGCCGCCCGTTTTCTCTTTCTCCTTGTCGCTACTAGCCATATTATAAGATCAATCTGTTAGAGCTGCGACAAGTTATTTTGTAATATAACTCTATTTCTGTTATCAATTGCTACATTATTTCCTTTACTAGATTCCTTCCTTTGTATGTTTTTACCCTACGCTTTTAGGGAACTTGTCGGCGCAGGCACCCGAGCCGCGAGCGCTGAGTGCGGGACGTCAGCAGCCTGCTGGCGGTGCCGCTTCCGACAAGAAACCTTGTCGCGACTAGTTGCAGCACACTTAAGTTGTTGAGCGGACTCGAAACAAAGTAAGGGCGCAACTAGCTACGAGATTGTTCCTCCGCGCATAGGTTTTCCATACAAAGCACGGTCGTTCAAGGAAGATAACTTAAAAATTTAAAACTAATTGCTCAAACTTTAGCAACTTAGCTTTTCTGTCGTTTGCTTCCTGGCAAGGCGAAAAACATCCTTAAACGACGTCTGGTCCATACCATTATCTTCTCCTTTCCCCCCGGGAAACTTGTGTGCGAGGGTACCTTCCTTTCCTTTGTTGAGAAAAAGAAAGAAGAGAAAATAAAGATATGGAGCCTTCCGGCTCGTTATTGCTTACCGGGGGTAGGTGCTGCACAAAGTGTCAGATAACGCATGCAAGAAAGAATATAGTGCATGGAATTGACAAGATGTGCGGAGCACATGAGCTTTACTTATGCACGGGATCTGCGCCCGGCTTTGTACAAAGGATTACATGCAACATCGGCAAGACTCGTACAAAAGGTGGTTGCCGGAACGGGTTCCGGCAACCGCGCCCTACGGGTAAAACTTACGAAGATGCTCAATGTTCCAGGAGTTGCTCACCGGAGTGCCATCTTCGGTCTCAAGGCGGACAGCGCCAGGCCTAGTGACTCGTTTCACCCGGTAAGGGCCTTCCCACTTCGGCGTCAACTTGTTGGAATTCTTGGCGGACTGAACGCGCCGAAGAACAAGGTCACCTTCCTTGAAGCTTCTGGCATTAACTTTGCGGCTATGGTAGCGGCGCAAAGCTTGCTGGTATCGAGCAGCTCGTACAGCAGCCTGAAGACGATCCTCCTCAAGGAGCAGCGCGTCATCTTGTCGCAGCTGCTCTTGCTCAAGCTCATCATAAGCGAGCACTCGAGGTGATCCGTATACGAGTTTTATGGGGAGAACTGCCTCTGCTCCATAGACTAGAGCGAAAGTTGTCTGGCCGGTGGCTCGATTTGGCGTCGTTCTGATCAACCAAAGAACCACCGGCAGCTCCTCGATCCAGTTTCTTCCGCACTTGTGCAGCCTGTCGAAAGTTCTGGTCTTGAGCCCGCGCAGCACTTCAGCATTTGCCCTCTCCACTGGACCGTTGCTTCTCGGATGAGCAACAAAAGCGAAGCAGATCTTGGCGCCAAGATCTTGGACGTACTACATGAAGGTGCGGCTCATGAATTGCGTGCCGTTGTCGGTGATGATCCTGTTAGGGATCCCGAAACGGCAAACAATCGACCTGAAGAACTTGATTGCTGACTGTGTTGTCACCTTCCTCACTGGTTCCACTTCCGGCCACTTTGTGAACTTGTCGATTGCAACGTACAAGTACTCAAAGCCCCCGATAGCTCGGGGAAAGGGGCCGAGGATGTCGAGCCCCCAGATGGAAAATGGCCAGGATAAAGGGATCGTCTGGAGAGCTTGAGCTGGCTGGTGTATCTGTTTGGAATGGAACTGGCACGCTTCACACTTGGTTACTTGTGCAGTTGCATCCTGGAGGGCTGTCGGCCAAAAGAAACCTTGCCGGAACGCTTTGCCGGCAAGTGCTCTTGCACCAATGTGGTGACCACATATGCCTCCGTGTATCTCTGCCAACAGCTTTCGTCCGTCTTCCCGGCAAACGCACTTCAATTTCACACCGTTGAGTCTTCTTCTGTACAGTGTGCTGTCAACAAACTGGTACATACTTGACTGCCGGGCTACTTTTTCCGCTTCTTCTTGTTCTTCGGGAAGTTCTCCTGTCTGAAGGAAATGGATAATCTGCTGTGCCCATGCTGGAGCTTGTGGCTCGACAACAAGGACTAAAGGCACATCTGCTGCTGCGGGAACATCCGCTTCTACGGCGAGAACATGCGGCTCTGCCGGAGCTTGATGTCCCCCGGCAAGCTTGACGGAGCAAAGCTTGTCGGGAGCGTCTGCTACGATGGAACAAACCATAAGGCTTGTCGGAGCAGACTACTCCTCAGCACTCTTGGCGTTGATTTTGGGGACCTTCTTGGCGGCGGCTTCAGGGAGCTCTGCCGGAAAATAGTCACCAGAAATCAACTTTCTCTTCTTGTTCTGTCCAGTTGATGGTGTTACAGATGGTTGAGTCAGCTTGAGCACAAAGATCCCTGGTTCCACAGGTAACTTTAGCGCGGTGCACTTTGACAGGCCAACAGCAATGTCATTCTGAGCTCTCGGAACATGCTCCATCTGCAGGCCATCAAAGTGCTCTTCCAGCTTTCTCACTTCATCAACATATGCTTCCATCAACGGACTCTGATAATTCTTGTTCACTTGGCGGACGACAAGTTGTGAGTCACCCCTGACAATGAGCTTCTTGATCCCAAGGTCTGCTGCGATCCTGAGACCGGCAAGCAATCCTTCATACTCTGCAGTATTGTTGGTTGCTTGCTCCCTGGGAAAGTGCATCTGGACTACGTACTTGAGGTGCTCTCCGGTGGGTGCGACAAGCAGCACGCCCGCACTGGCGCCTTGCAGCGAGAAGGCACCATCAAACTACATCAGCCACTCTTTGCTCGCTTCCTTGATGGGGATGCTCGTCTCTGGAATTTCTTCATCTGGCGTTGGCGTCCACTCTGCTATGAATTCTGCCAATGCTCTGCTTTGGATAGTTGAAGTACTTTCAAACTTGAGGCCAAAGCTTGATAGTTCCAGCACCCACTCTACAATCCTGCCTGTTGCTTCGGGATTTTGCAGTATCCTCTTCAGCAGAAAACGAGTGACGACTGTGATCTCATGTGCTTGGAAGTAATGCGCAGCTTTCTCGAGGCCATGAGGAGGCCAAAAAGCAATTTCTGCACACCAGAGTACCTTGACCTAGCCCCCTGCAGAAGGGAACTGACAAAGTAAACTGGGCGCTGCACCATTCTCTTGTGCATCTTATCATGCTCCTGCGTAGATCCATCCTTGTCGGGACCAGAGCTTGTCGGCGAAGCCCCCTGCTTGTCGCTGGATGCGTCTGCCGTGGTTGCTGGCTCATCATCTGCCTTCCTCTCTGCCACTAACGCAACACTAACCACTTGATTGGTTGCCGCTATATACAGCAGCAACTTCTCTTGTGGCTTAGGTGCGACAAGTGTTGGAGCGGAGGACATGTATTTCTTCAAGTCCTACAGCGCAGCCTCCGCCTCCGGAGTCCATTTCATTGGACCTGCCTTTTTCAATATTTTGAAAAATGGCAGGGCGCGCTCAGCAGATCTAGAGATAAACCTACTGAGAGCAGCCACGCAACTGGCAAGCCTTCGTACATCCTTGACGCGCTTTGGTGCTTCGATCTGCTCAATGGCCTTGATCTTGTCGGGATTGGCTTCAATTCCCCGCTGAGACACGAAGAACCCGAGAAGCTTGCCGGAGGGTACTCCAAACATGCACTTCTCGGGGTTAAGCTTGACGTTGATCTTGCGCAGATTTGCAAATGTTTCGTCTAAATCTTGAATCAGGGTCGCCCTGTCCTTGCTCTTGACCACTATGTCATCCATGTATGCTTCCACATTCCTGTGCATCTGCGGCTGAAAAGCGTGGTAGACTACCCTTGCAAATGTTGAACCAGCATTCTTCAAACCGAAAGGCATGCGTACAAAATAGTACGTGCCACACGGGGTGATGAATGCGGTCTTCTCCTCATCCTCTTCTGCCATGAAGATCTGATGGTATCCTGAGTATGCATCAAGAAATGAAAGCAAATCACACCCGGCCGTGGAGTCAACAATCTGGTCGATGCGCGGCAAGGGAAATGGGTCTTTAGGACAAGCTTTATTAACATCGGTAAAGTCGATACAAAGCCTCCATTTCCCGTTTGCCTTGCGCACGACTACAGGATTGGCCAACCACGTAGGATGGAGCACCCCTCTGACAAGGCCCGCTGCCTCCAACTTCTTGATTTCTTCTGTGATGAATTCTTGGCGCTCCACTGCCTGTTTCCTGACTTTCTGCTTGACGGGCCGCGCATTAGGACAGACGGCAAGGTGGTGCTCAATTACTTTCCTGGGAACACCGGGGATGTCAGACGGTTGCCACGCAAACACGTCGACATTCGCCCGCAGGAAAGAACGAGCACGCTTTCCTATTTAGGGTCGAGAGTGGCACTGATGGTGAAGGTACCACCAGTGCCGTCCTCCTTGGCGGGCACCTTCTTGGTCTCAGGTGGAGCTGCCATTACCTTCTTACACTTGCCGGTGGAGCTCGATGGTGCGTCCTCGACGGTAGCGCAGCACTCCGAAGAGGTGCGCTTGCCGGAGTGGGCATCAGAGCTCTTGCCGGACTTGGTCTTCTTCTTCCCCCCTGGAGCTTCAGCGGCAAGTGACTTGCGATCTGTTGCGGCTGTTGCTTCCCGGTAGATCTTGTCGGCACAGATAAGAGCATCCTTCTTGTCGCCAGGGATAGAGATGACACTTATCGGGCCTGGCATCTTGAGCATGTTGTAGGCATAGTGAGAGGCTGCCATGAATTTGGCGAGTGCTGGACGGCCGAGTATCCCATTGTAAGGCAATGGGAAGTCAGCAACGTCAAAAGTGACCCTCTCAGTCCTGAAGTTCAATTTGCTACCAAATGTTACCGGCAACGTGATCTTTCCCTTCGGCTTGCTCCTTCCCGGGTTGATTCCTTGAAATGTACCGGTTTCTTCGAGCTCACTGTCAGGGATATGGAGTTTCTGGAGCACCGCGGAGGAGATCAGGCTCAAGCCGGCCCCGCCGTCAACTAACATCTTAGTGACCTTGAGGTTGCGGATCGTTGGTGAAACCAACATCGGCAAGCACCCGACCGCAGTTATGCGATCAGGGTGGTCCTCAATATCAAAGATGATAGGCGTGCTGGACCAATTCAGAGGCTTGCGTGACTCGACGGGTGGTTCTGCTGCATTAACTTCCCGCACCCACTGCTTGAGCTGGCAGTGCGAAGTATGCAGAGAAGCACCGCCGTCAACGCACAGGACCTCTGTGGCTTTCTGGAACTCCTGCTCATCTGTCTCCTCACCATCCATGTCTTCATAGTCGTCGTCATCTTCATCCTTGTCGCGGCCGCGAGGAGGTATGTCTCCTTGCCGCTGCTTGGCCTTGCCGCGGTGTCCTCCTCGGCCAGGACGTTTCTTGCCGGATCCTCCAGCACCATCCTGGGCTTTCTCCTTGTCGCGCCGCTCGTATTCAGCTTTCTGTTGCTCAACAAGCTGCTCGACTTTCTTGCAGCTCTGGAGGTCGTGGCCCTCAGTGCGGTGGATTTTGCAGTACTGCTTGTTGGTGCCGTCCTTCTTGTCGGCAACTGCCACAGCTGCGGCAACCTCCTTGCCGGAGTTACCAGCTTTGGCTTCTTTGCCGGACTGCTCAACGGCTAGCACCTCTTTGCCTTTCTTTTTCCTGTTATTCCGCCGCCGGTTTTTCTTTGCCGGGGCAGCATCATCACTGTCAAATCCTCCTGCTCCTATGTTCTCTCCGGGGAGTCTCCTCCCTTCCTCAGCACGTGCACACTTGTCGGCCAGGGCATATAGCTCACTGACGTCTCTGATCTTGCACATCGCCATTTCCTCCCGCATCCTACGGTTTCGCACGTTTTGATGGAACGCGCTAATCACCGCGGCAGGGTGGATGTCTGGGATGTTGTGTTGTACACTGCTGAATCTCTGAATGTACTTGCACAGGGGTTCTCCTTCCTTCTGGGCGAGCAGATGAAGGTCACTCTCTTGGCCATGAGGCTTGTGGCCGCCTGTGAAGGCGCCGACAAACTGATGGCATAGATCGCCCCAAGAGGATATGGAGTTGTCCGGCAAGTGCATGAGCCAGGATCTGACATTGGGCTTGAGCACCAGCGGGAAGTAGTTGGCAAGGATCTTGTTGTCCCGTCCCCCGGCAGCCTGCACCGCAATGGTGTAGATGCTGAGGAACTCCGACGGATGCGTCTTGCCGTCGTACTTCTCCGGTACGTCTGGCTTGAAGTTCTTTGTGCTGGACCACTGGACTTGCCGCAGTTCACGAGTGAACGCAGGGCAACCTACCGCGTACGGTAGATCGCCTGGTTCCCGTGGCGCATGCATGTCAATAGAAGGCCCAGCGCGCTTGTCGGATTGACGTCGCGCTTCTCTTTGGCGCTTGATGCGAGTACGAGCGTCTTCTTGCTGTCGATCGTGAAGAACTTGGCGCTGATCGCGACGAGCTCGTGGATCCGACGATGCGGTGGAGTCGCTGTCGAGGTGAATCCGACGAGTCGGTGATCTTGGCCTTCGGGGTGGTGATTGCATGGTGGTTGCACCTCCACCAGTTTCGTCGCCACCGGCTCGCGCCTGGCAACCCTGCCGCGGCAGCGACGCGCTCGGCTGCCGCGGAGTGTCGCCGTTGGCGTAGCCGATGAGACTCTGAATGGTGGCCCTCCATTCGTCGATCTTGTCCGACGTCGGAGGGTAATCCAGGAGCAGTTGAGCTCGCGCCAAAGCTTCTGCCGGAGTGGTGGGTGGCAGTGGCGGACGGCGCGAGGAGCGGGATGTGCTCGGACTTCTAACTATGTTAGAAGGAGCATCATCCCGTCCGGGCGACCGTGTCTCGCTCGTGCTGGTACGCTGGCATGCATGATGGTCTTGAGCGCCCCCGGATCCACCAGCTTGATCTTGGCCCAACAAACGTATGGTACTGCGAGTACCATGACGCTGTCGGTCCCGCGCCTCCTGAGATGGGCGCGGAACAAGCGCGGACATCGAGGTCTGCGCCGCCTTGCCCTTGGACCTGGCAACATCATGAGCTTCCTCATCGACGTCCGTCCTTCCGCCGACGTCTACCCCACCACCCGTTTGCTCCGGTGGCGGTGGGATCGACGTGGACGGAATAGCTGCTTCCGAAGCCTTCTTCTTCAGTGGCATGTTGATGAAGAAAATGAAGATCTAGCTCGTGTGGACGCCGGATCAGGTTCACACAGCCTCGACGTCCCCTACCTGGCGCGCCAAAGATGTCGGGGAAACTGATCCACAAACACCTATGGGGCCGGCGGACCGTGGCCTCTTTCGGTTCGGCGGGGGGCGGAGGTCGCACGAAGAGCAGATCGAGGCGAAGCACACGAGCAGTTTACCCAGCTTCGGAGCTCTCCGGAGAGATAATACTCCTACTGCTGCTTGTCTGATTGTATTGTGTTCTTGCTCGAGAGAGCTAAGTGTTTTTCTGGCTTCCGAATGATCCGAACCCTCTCTACGTTGTGCATGGGCCTCCTTTTATATGCTCAAGGGGTCACCGACAGGTGGCAACGTAAACAAGGGTACAAATGTAAAAAGAGAGGTGGTTGGTACAGTTACTTGTACAGTGTTTCCTACCTAACCCTGATGGCAGGGGACAAGGGCATTAAATGCCCGTCTGTGTAGCCCAAATAGTGCAGAAAAGGACCGTCAGGGGCGCCACCTCTCGCCACGATGGCGATCTTGTCAGCTTCGCATGCCACCGCGCACCACTGGCTACACCGCCTCCTGCCACGCGCGCCTGGAAAGGCCCCCAGAGCGACACGTTGGTGGATGCGCTGGAGCGTGGGCACAGAGTGGCCGCCTGCCGCGGCAAGTGCCTTGCCGCGGCCGTTGCCTTGTCGGGTCCGGAAGCTTGTCGCTCACCGGGCCTTGCCGGGACGCGCGGCGCGTCGCGACAAGTTCCTTGAAATGCCTTGGTTGGCCTTCCCAGCAAGCTCCTCTTGCCGGGGCCTTGTCTCCTGGGCTTAAATACTTTGTTCTTGAATGGCTCCAAAGGAACCACGGAGGATCTTGGCGGTCGCCCGGCAAGCCTCGCCGCGAGGCGCTGCAACTGCCCGTGCACAAGTTCGGGATACTAGGGTACCCCTACTCTAGTACGCCGACATACATACCTTGACAAGATTTTGAAGTAGTTCAAAATGGAACAGTCAAAGAAAGAGTTCTTGCCTGTGTTGCAAAGGTATGAAATTTAGTAAGACTCAAATCCCGACCACGGCAGAAAATAGAAAGAGAATGAAAGTCATTCCCTATGCATCAGTCATAGGTTCTATAAAAGTTTGCCATGCTATGGACCAGACCTATTGTATACTCTCTCCTGGTTTGGCAAGGGAGTACAATAGTGATCTAAGAGTAGATCACTGGACATTGGTCACAATTATCCTTAGTGGAATAAGGATATGTTTCTCGATTATGGAGGTGACAAGAGGTTCGTCGTAAAGGGTTACGTCAATGCAAGTTTTGACACTGATCCAGATGACTCTAAGTCTTAATCTGGATACATATTGAAAGTGGGAGCAATTAGCTAGAGTAGCTCCGTGCAAAGCATTGTAGACATAGAATATTTGCAAAAATACATACGGCTCTGAATGTGACAGACCCGTTGACTAAACTTCTCTCACAAGCAAAACATGATCATACCTTAGTACTCTTTGGGTGTTAATAACATAGCGATGTGAACTAGATTATTGACTCTGGTAAACCCTTTGGGTGTTGATCACATGACTATGTGGACTATGGGTATTAATCACATACAGATGTGAATATTGGTGTTAAATCACATGGCGATGTGAACTAGATTATTGACTCTAGGGCAAGTGGGAGACTGAAGGTAATATACCCTAGAGGCAATAATAAAGTTATTATTTATTTCCTTATATCATGATAAATGTTTATTATTCATGCTAGAATTGTATTAACCGGAAACATAATACATGTGTGAATACATAGACAAACAGAGTGTCACTAGTATGCCTCTACTTGACTAGCTCATGAATCAAAGATGGTTAAGTTTCCTTACCATAGACATGAGTTGTCATTTGATTAACAGGATCACATGATTAGGAGAATGATGTGATTGACTTGACCCATTCCGTTAGCTTAGCACTCGATCATTTAGTATGTTGCTATTGCTTTCTTCATGACTTTTACACGTTCCTATAACTATGAGATTATTAAACTCCCGTTTACCGGAGGAACACTTTGTGTGCTACCAAACGTCACAACGTAACTGGGTGATTATAAAGGTGCTCTACAGGTGTCTCCGAAGGTACTTGTTGGGTTGTCGTATTTCGAGATTAGGATTTGTCACTCCGATTGTCGGAGAGGTATCTCTGGACCCACTCGGTAATGCACACCACTTAAAGCCTTGCAAGCATTGCAATTAATGAGTTAGTTGTGGGATGATGTATTATGGAACGACTAAAGAGACTTGCCAGTAACGAGATTGAACTAGGTATTGAGATACCGGCGATCAAATATCGGGCAAGTAACATACCAATGACAAAGGGAACTACGTATGTTGTTACGCGGTTTGACCGATAAAGATCTTCATAGAATATGTGGGAGCCAATATGGGCATCCAGGTCCCGCTATTCGTTATTGACCGGAGACGTGTCTCGGAAGTCTACATAGTTCTCGAACCCGTAGGGTCTGCACGCTTAACGTTTCATTGACGATATAGTATTATATGAGTTTTGGTGACCGAATGTTGTTTGGAATCCCGGATGAGATCATGTACATGACGAGGAACTCCGGAATGGTCCGGAGATAAAGTTTAATATATGGGATAATAGTGTTTAATCTCCGGAAGGGTTCCGGAATTCACCGGAAGGGGTTCCGGATGTTTCCCGAAATGTTTGGGTACGAGAACACGTTATTTGAGCCAAAGGGGAAAGCCCATGAGGCTTTTGGAAAGTGCAAAAGGAAGTTTTGTGGAGACCAGAGGCTAGATGCTAGGAACCCTGGCGTCTAGGTGGTAGACGCCGGGAACCCTGGCGTCTAGCCCTGGAGTCCATGTAGGACTCTTGCCTTTCGGGCAAAACTGATTTTGAAGAGGCTTTTACTCCAAGTTTCGACCCCAGGGATCAACATATAAATAGAGGGGTAGGGCTAGCACCAAAGACACATCAAGAAACACCAAGCCATGTGCCGGCAACCCCGTCCCCTCTAGTATATCCTCCGTCATAGTTTCCGTAGCGCTTAGGCGAAGCCCTGCGGAGATTGTTCTTCACCAACACCGTCACCACGCCGTCGTGCTGCCGGAACTCATCTACTACTTCGCCCGTCTTGCTGGATCGAGAAGTCAAGGACGTCATCGAGCTGAACGTGTGCAGAACTCGGAGGTTCCGTGCGTTTGGTACTTGGATCGGTCGGATCGTGAAGACGTACAACTACATCAACCGCATTGATAAATGCTTCCGCTTAGCGATCTTCAAGGTTATGAAGATACACTCCCCCTCTCGTTGCTATGCATCACCATGATCTTGTGTGTGCGTAGGAAACTTTTGAAATTACTACGTTCCCCAACAGTGGTGCGTCCCCACTGTCAGCCTCTCATGTATAGTCATCTTCCGATGACTCTCGGTTGTTGACCACATTGACAACACCCTGACGACCTCACCAAGGACGATGGACGACGGCGGGGCTCCAGACTAGAATGACCCGGAGGTGGGGAAGACAGGGTAGTGGAGTCACAGATGGAGAGGAGTGGGAAAATTGACTGGTTCGGGTGCGCGGCACCACAGCCGCGGTGCCGCCCACGGGAGACAGGAGCAAGAACAGAGGATGAAGAAGGCGCACGGCTGTTGGATTAACATCTAACGCTCCAACTGCGAGAATCATTTGTTGATTAAGTTGACAAAGCCCTGCATACACATCCGCTTAGTAGGCCCACAAGTCAGCCACCAAATCTGATGGGTCCTAGCTGTCAACGAGAGGAATAATTTTTTTCGCATAACAAGGAGGCATTTCCTTCTGTGCAAAGATACAACCGGTGGGTCCCAGCTGTCAAGCGGAGGAAACAAAAATTCAGCTTAATAAGGAGGATTTTTCCTTGCGTGCGACCATGGACCTCGTGGGTCCCAGCCGTCAGGCTCTCCACGTATAGTCCTCTTCCGATGACTCTCGTTTGTTGACCACGCTGCACCGAGTGCAGCGAGGTGGTGGACGATGGCGAGGCCCCGGACAGGAATGACTCGGAGATGGGAAGACGCGGTAGTGGAGTCGTAGATTGAGAGGAGGAGAAGGGTTATCACTGGTTCTGGTGCGACGTGGGGCTGCAGTCGGTGGAGAATAACAGGAGGTGCGGAGAGGTGGAGGGATAGCCTGGCTGGTGGTAGGGTAGCGCTTCACAGTGATGCGTGCTAAGCAGAGTCGCTAGCCACCGGAGGCGGGACGAGGCGGTCCCAACGATGTTGGAGGAAGAAGACGAGAGATTTAAGGTGCATGTCGGACGTTGGATATAAATCCAATGGTTGTGTATGTCATAATCATTTGTTGACCAAGTTGACAACACCCTGCATAGGCTTCGACCTATTGGCCCACATGTCAGCCTGCAAAAATGTGGCATATATTTAAACGATGTTTTCTAGAATGTACAATCCATTTGCTGGGCTGGGTGAACAAATAATTCCGCGTCAATGCGGCCCATTTATATTTTCTAAAAAATCCCAGCCTATTTGCACTTCCTTGAAAGACACGAATTAGCTGGGCTTGATATATATATAAGGTTATGTTAGCAGGAGCAATTAATATCAAAAATAAACTGGAGAGGCACATTTTTTATATAAAAAATTAACAAATTAGCGAGTTATTTCTCAAAATAAAAATGAGCACGTTAATATTACATTGGTCCTTAAAATCTTCGCAAGCTGTTGTACGCAATCACCAGGATTTTCCTTGCCAACTTCTGTTAAACATTTACTTTAATAAGTTAATCACATGTGGGATGTTTTTATAATGTATATATAAGTCTCTATAAAATATACAATAATAGTAATAATATAAATATATATATAATGTGGTTAGAAGGGAAAACATAAATTGGACACAACGTTATTATTCTTACATATAGATAAATAGAACAGAGACATGCGTTTTATTAAAAAAAATATTGGGTTGCCGATCTTTAAGAAAAAACCCATAGGCCAGTATGGACCTCAAAAAATAAGTTTAAACCACTGTATATTTATGTTGTGGGCTACGCATGTTAAAATACAAAACCTAGGCCTAGCTTATACTTGTTCGCCCTCTGTAAAAAAATGATACCAGCTAGATTCCCGAGCGAACTGGATTAAAGAGGGGGCCGGCGGCATGATTGAAGAAGCACATCAGGAGCGATTTTTTTCTTATGTGGATGGCTCTCGATGGAGTTTTTTTACTTGCCTCTGCACCATACAACTTGTAATTTTAGCCTCCAAGTCCATGGTGGACCAGCATCCCATTTGCTGGGCGGGCGAACCTACAGAAACCAGCACTTGATTTTTCATCAAGCCCAAAAAACAACGCAGTACTATGTTTGTTTTGAGGCCGAAAACATTACGGCATGGGTTGAGCGGGGGAGGGGGGGAGACAGAGCAAAAATATTAAAAGGAGCCGATGTGCCGTTGCTACCCTAACAAAGCAGGTGCAATTCTGCTCGGGAAGAAGGTGTGCCGTTAACACCCACACGTCACATATCCCATAGTAGGAATACTAACAAGTTCACACAAAGGTACAACAAAAAAGGTAAACATGCATATCAAACTCAGGTTCACAGGACACGTTCATATTCATATCCAACATTCACTATCAACAACTCAAAAGATTCATATATACACAATTTCAGCATGTCTATGCATCCAAATGATTGATAGATCACACAACAATATTCATAGATAATTCACAAAAAGATTGAGATATACACATGTTCAGTATGTTTATGCATCCAAATGATTGATATCACAGCCAATATGATCCATGGATGCACTTTAATTAACTAGGGTACAGACTAGTAAATGGTGTTTAGAAGGAGGTACTTCTTGCTAAAATTAATGCTTGTACGAGTAAACTTTTGCGTACATAAGAGGCAGCATAGATAATCTAAACTTTGCTTGTAGGTTTATCCTCAAATAGTGGCCTTGTGCCGAGGGAGGTTTGAGCAACTTGGCCACTATTTTGATCCAACTAGTTTACTGGCTCATCTTGGTCCTGTAGCTCGCCAAAATTGTACATTGCAGACGAGAAAGGAGGTGGTTGAGAAAATGAACCACCCAATTTTTTGTGTAGTTCAACTGAAATGGAGCATACCTAGCGTGCAGACTGATTAAGTGCCAGCAGAATATACGCGTCAACCAACTTGTCTGGAATCTTTAGACTCCATGCCATACAGTTCGCTACCATATCTGTCGATAACCAAAAGGCACAAGTTGGGACCAAAGACATGACTGTGTTTTTCTGGGCTATGCGCCAAGCAATATTTTTGGCGTTCACTCTCCTAATACTTCGAGTTTGACAACTAGCTGACGCCGGTTGATACTCGAATGAATATAGGCACTTCTTGTCAACATCGATGCTTGTCAGAGTGAACTTTGGAGTACATAGCAGCATCATAAGTATCTGTCCATCTGATCTTTTTGTGCAGTTCTACTGAAATCACCCAATGCAATGATTTGCCTGCGAGTTCGGGCTCGAAGTTACTCCTTTATAAAATTGGCAAACAGTAGCACAATACCAAATTACCAATACATGACAAGCACAATAATCAGGATAAAGACAAGTACCAACCTGTGTGAGGTAGCATATCAATTACCATTTCCTTTGACTGGAAGCCGAGATAAGCGAAGCGACTGACAGCAAAGGAAGAAAGCAGGCCCAGATTAGCGACTGACAGGAAAGGACGGAAGTTGTCGAGGCAATGAAGCACCCAAAGTTTTTGTGCAGTTCCACCAAAATCGAGCATCCCTATTGGCATATATATTGAGAGAGTGAGATTACTGTAATAGTGGGACTAGTTGATGAAATATACACTAACAAATAGAAGCACCCTCATTATCTTAATGGGTAAAGTTAGCAACATAGTAGTCTTGCTTAAAGAGAGGTATTAGTTTATTTAATCAGTGCAAATTAGCTCAACACTCAAAGCATTGCCACGTATCATAGGTTGTAAACCTTTAACGTGCCAAGATAAAGGAGTTTCTCATGACAGTAGCACGATACAAATAGAGATGACAGCAAACTAATATGGATGAAGGCCTTAGGCCCGTACCAACCTGAGGAAAAAAGCTTATTCATGTAGTCCCATAAGAGATGATATAACACTCACTGGAATCACTCAATAGTATATATTTTTGTGCACTTCAAATGTATGGTTGAAATCACTCTTGTTTACCAGTGCTGAGATTATATCGAAAGATTATAAAGAACTTCCAGCAGAGTTAAAGCACTGGCCGGGATACAGTTCATTGTATTGTCTTGTGTAGTTCCACTAAAATGTATGATTGGCACACCATGATCCCTGTTTTTACAAGTAGGAACAAGGTGAAACATTCATTAGCTTAGTGAGAAAGGATAGAAATACATTAGCATATTACTCTAATAGTAGAATCAAATTCATGATGGACAATACACAAAACATTGCCTCATTGAACCAATGGCAATAAATTGACATGGAAAACAATAGCACTATTATCTCATGACACCAATAATATTGCCTCCCTGCGCCACCACATGATTCAGCTCCATAGACAAACATACACACGTACATGATTCAACATAGGGTGCTACTAAAGATTTGTTTAACTCCGACAGGAAAATTAGGCAGCAATAAATTAGTGGTACTTAAGTACTCCTAATTAATTAAGTGAGACAGCAGAAGTGGAAGGGCTCCCTGGAGGATCGTCTCACATGTAAGGTAGTCATTGCCGGAGCCCTTGAATGGCCTCGATTAAGGCCTCTGGCTTCAGCAAGATCACCTTCGCACTGTTTATTCTTCTTCTTCATCATCTTCATGCTATGTTTCTCTTTCTCCTCACCAGTTGGTGAAACCAAGTAAATGATTGGCCTTCTATTTCAGAATTGGTTTTGTTAGTGACGGAGTACAAGTGTACTAGTAAAAATAGCATTATTTCTCATGGCAGTCGCAAAATAGAGATGAACACATGCATTAAATATCATTCTTACCTAAAGGAAGGTTATGGCGCCAATATGGATGATGAGGATTGGAATAGAGATCTCCCTTTGTGCAGTTCCACCGAAATGAACCAACTGTTCCATTCTGACATTCCAATTAAACAGCACAAAAGTCACTTCTTTTAAGAAGAGTTTTGTGCAGTGCACCAAAAGGTCACAACAGCAACCAGGTGAAATGGACATCCCTGTTTGCACAAAAAGCTATAGAGGAAACAATCAGAGTCACAAACAATTACAGGCAAAAAAATTGGCTAAACTTGTCATGGCTTATAATAGTGGCATGGCTTCATTTTACCAGGGGCATTAGATTAAGTACAGCTAAATATTTGGTATAAGGGCATGGGACAGTGGGTGCACTAGCAGTCCAGCACCATGTACCTAAACAGGGGCATAACGTGGTGATTCATAGTTCGTTGCCCCGAGAAACAATCATCCAAGAAACATATCTGGGTTGGTCCCATTTTTGTTCACTCTAGCCACCTACTCCTATGTGTGGATATAAAATCTAGTCCTGGTCATACCACTGTGTATAGCGTTACCCCTATATTTCCCTTTTCGACCAAGAGACCGGTTGGATGACCAGTTTGTACTACTTTCACCCCCTTTCCTTCCTGTTTGTACCAAGTCTGATGTACATACTAAATTCCCCCACCCCCACATTACTTCTTGTTTGAACCAAGTACAAGATTCGACTACATGAAGTAGCTTTACATCTAACAATAGAAGAAATAAAATAGGTGACGTTGGACCATCCGATCAAGAGGGGCTGAGAGGTAGAAAATGCTGCACATGCAGCGACGTAGCAAGCTGGGGAAGTAGAGCTAAGGCGGCTTCGAAGGAAGATATACCTGAAGGTCGTCGGGTGTGGATAGGTGGGCAGCGGGAGGCCGGATCTGCCCACACTAGGGCAACAACGATGGGATCAGAGGACCTCCCGCGCCGGCACTGGGTCTCCTCCCTCGCTGTCGACGATGGCCTAAACGCTGCCCCTCCTCCCCTCACCGGTGGAGGGGGATACGTTCGGATCTGTAACCAGCGGTGAGGATAGAAAGAAAGTGTTTTTGAAGGGAGAAAGACAGTGTTACCACCCCTATCTTGTTTAGATCTGGAAAGGATGAGAGTGTGTGAATAGAGAAACCCTAGCAAGCAAGCGCGGAGTCTCCAACCTATATATACATAGTGGGGTAGTTTTCCTTTTTCACTCCATCAAAACAATTGTTTAAAATTGCGTACTATGTGCCAGGTCGACGTTTTTTAGTTGTTGATTGCTTTTTGAGATAGCTACCTACTTGTTCCAAGTGGTGTTACGGTGTGACAGGTCGCACTTTGTATTGTTCAAGTCTGGTACAAGTCCCTCCATTAAATGAACAACCACCCCCTTGTAAAAATTGTGAAAAATCCCACGGCTAAAATTATCGGAAACGTGGGTTGCCCCAACATGCATTATTATTTATATTTTCTACTCCCTCCATTCCTAAATATAAGTCTTTTTTATTAGCCACACCTAAGACAAGAATTTTTTTTATTAGCAGTGAACCCCACATGTCATAGACACAAAAAGTGTGGCAAGATTCCCTTAGGCAAGCCAAAGTGTGTCTAACAATTTGAGCAACTCAAGTTAGGCAAGTGTGGGAAAAATAATGCGGAAAAATAAGACAAACATAGTCACAATCCAAACAGCCCCGTAATTTTTTCTGACATGCATGAAGATTTGGTTAGTTAAATTTATAGTCAAAATTTGGCAAGGTGCACCAAATCAACACATGCAAGTATCAAAAGGAAAGTCACAACATGCATGCATGTGTTGTACTTCCTCCGTTTCCAAATATAAGTCTTTTTAGAGATTGCAACAAGTGAGTACATACGAAGCAAAATATGTCTACATACATCCGTATGTTGTAGTCCATTTGAAATGTCTAAAAAGACTTATATCGAGTGAAGTGCTTTGATGTGTTGCGTCAACTCGTGCAAGACCGAGAAGTTTGATTACTACAACGCCCTCTCCCTCGTGGACTAAGTTCGGGTGCCTTAACTGCACCTGCCTTTGGCTGCATGACAGGTGGGCTACCCACCTGTCATAGACGCAAAGGCAGGACCAGTAAGTCAATGAAGTTGCGTCCCTCCCTCGCGCATGAGCGTGGTGGCTGGTAGGACTAGTAGAAGCTTTCGTTACATGCTATCCCTCCCGCACGAGGTGGACGGACATGCAACAGTGGATTCGATATTGTAGAAGTAGTAGTAACATCATTGTTCGTCTTCCCGAAGAGGCGAAGAGCCAAGCGCAACCCAAACGTGGCAGTTGCGAACGCTCGCATGGAAGTCTTTGTGTAGGGGTGGGCATGGTTCGGTGCCCTAGAGCAGGCATATAGCCAGGCTTTTGCATGAGACAAAATTGCTATTTGAGCCCACTATTGTAGTACTAATACTTGCTAGTATAGCCCTGTAAACCGGAAAGGAGTATTTTCCTTTCTAGAGATTTCAACAAGTGACTAGACTACACCATGTGCAGTACTCCCTCCCTTCCGGTTTATAGAGCTCAAATCTCAAATCTCATCAACCAAGGCATTTTGCGATTGGAGGAATGTATCTTGTACTTTAAAAAACTACATGCATTAATTATGTAGTTCTCTCGTTTTCCTCTCCGCCTTGGTCGCGGTGCACAATATTGAGCACTCCTATATGACTAGCCTCTCTATCTACATGCGGGACATCAAAGCATCCGGCCCCGCGTGCCATCCACCTAATCACAGCGAGGTGCTACAATCGAGACTCACCGGTCACCCGGGTGTGGCCGTCATGACCCGTCATATCACAAAACCCACACCTTTACCAGAAGTGGTAAAGTAGCCTCAAAGTTGGACTGGATGAAGCAACCATCATTTCACCGGAACGCTTGTTGAAGCCCTTTCTCCCCTTTCTTGAAGAAAACCTCACTCCAGGCTACTCACTTCTGCCATTTTTCTTCTGTCCGACGAAGGAAAGGTGGGCGAATCAGGGATGCTACTATATTTTCATTCCAAGAATCTTCTTTTTCCGAAGCACCGACCGATTCTCACAGCCTATTCTTTTCCCGTTCTCACTGCGATTGTGGTTTCCTTTCGATTGTTTTTGTTTGTCAGTTCATTGATGGATCCAAAGCACTAGGCAATGAGTTGCTGGCGGACAACCCACTGGAGACAGCGATCCCCAGGAAGCGAGCGCCGACCAACGAGTTGACCATGTTGGCAGACCAACCCATGGAGACGAAGAACTCCAAGAAATAAGCACTGGCCAAAGAGTTGATGACGTTGGCGGACGAACTCCTCAAAGAAAGTTGGAAGAACTGCAAGGGCCCTACCGTGCCTACCCCAAAAACTCTGATGGCCACCTATGCGAGGCTCAAGGACGAGTTTGAAGAGATAGTCGCCGTTGAGAAGCAGTATTCCCCTGGCAAGGTGATGGCCTCCATCGAGGACGAGGAGATGGCCCCCTAAGGGATGGGATCCCCCGGTGAGCTGCACAAGGTAAAAAATAATGGCTTATGACCATAGTTGTGGTTTTTCATTATTTATAATGTGCTTGCTAATATGTTAGGGTTGTGCAGGTGCCGGTGGACGTCCTTGATGATTCCGATGCCGCGGCCCGTCCTGTGGACAACGCCCCAGAGATCGTTTTTGATGTCGCAGTCCGTCCTGTTGGCATCGCCCGGAGATCGATTCCGATGCCGCTGTCCATCCTGTGGACATCGCTCCATAGATTGATTCCAATGTCGCGGCCAGTCCTGTGGACATCGCCCCAGAGATCGATTCCCATGCCGCTATCCGTGCTGTGGTCATTGCCCGAGAGATCGATGACAAGAAATAGTTGGTCACTCGAATCCTTCAGGGTAGTTTGCAATCCCCTGTGTTTAATTACCAGAATGATGCGTGTTATCAAACCATGTTAGGGCTAGTGTACTGTCTTGTGTGGGCGGTACTTGCTACTCTTGTTTGATAGTGTATCATGCGAACCCTCTCTGAGTTATGGAAACAGATGTATCCTCACCAGCTTCTGATGTAATATATGGCATGCTTAGATGTAAGTTTGAACTGCTTATCATATCAATAGGGCCTGTTTGATGATTCTTGGTGTTAGTAGGCTAGCTACTGTGCGAGCGATAGTACTTGCAAAACACTCACCGAAGAGAAACGTTGGGGCTGATGAGCTCGTGGTACGCTTATACTTATCCGTCATCGATCAGCCAATAGCCCAAGCTCCTAAAATTGTAGGCTTAGTCGACAAGGATAAATTCAAGCCTCATTTGGTTCATAGGGTAGGACAATCGTAGCAAAAGTACAGAGACATACAACACAAAATCATAGCAGTACAGAGACGTACACCCTCCGTTCCAATAGTGGTTTGGCCTAGTGGTTTTTTTAGGATGGCCTAGTGGGTTTCAGTGATATGACGTGGTACAGTGCCATCCAGTCTTCGCGTGTGGTAGCAGTATTGCGGGTACAATAAGTCTTCCTGAAGAAGAAGAATTCAACGAAGTCATGATGGTTCCTTTGTCCGACCAATTTACACTGGGAAAGGTTGGGCCTTCAATATGACCGGGGTAGACCAGGATAAGTTCTTGCATGGCAGGTGGACCAGGATGGTCGACGTCCCACATGTCGGCGAATGAAAGTATTCTTTCTGATATAGAGAACGAGCACTGAGTATTCATTATTTATTTTTGATGAAAGCTATTGTCTCCACTGTTATGACGGAGGAGTGTGAAACACGGTAGCGCAGTGAACTTATCATGTGCACCACTCCCTCCTTCCTCATGTAATACTACCATACCGTTGACTATAAGGTTGGCTATCAGGTTACAACTTTTTCTCACTTTCTTTATATCTATTTCCTCTCAAATGTTTTTTACCTTTCTTTTTTTAGACACAATTGTTTTGTATGCCTCTTTTTTAGAATTAGTTTTTTTATACCTAGGAGCACGTGTTGAGACGGGATCTTGCAGAGCCCACTCCTTGACTTTGTCAATGCCTCTCTCTCCTCCACATAAGCGGGCTTATAGCCCAGTAGTCTACTGGTACTACTTGCTATGCACGCATGCGGCGAGCAGCTGGCGTCTGAGGGGCCAGGGCAGTCAGAAGCGGTCCAGACTCCCGCATGGCCCACCTCACATTATCACCATATATTTCTCGGAGTCTGTGCACGGTGGGCGGGCTTCTCCCTCCCCCATCTCTCTCTTCTCTGTCGACGCCCGCCGAGCGATTAGATTTCGGCTATGGACAGTTTATTCAATTGCAGTCCCACATGTCAGTAAAATTGCAAGACAACGCGTGTCCCCTCTGGTGAGCGGCGTGCAAGCCGGACTGTCGGGCGTGCGACGCATACGAGGCGTAAGTGCGAACCTTTTCCTTTAGAACTTGCAAAGCGTAACATTTTCGTTTGATCGATCGATTGAAATCCGGAACAGAATGACGAGGGCGGTGCTTTCCCGCTCGTTAGGCGGGCTAGTCTGAGTGATATGACGTGCTGAAGTGTCGTCCACTTGCTCCATTTTTATGTAAGAAAGAGTTTACACTCTTACGTGGGAGGAGAGTGAAACACGGCGGATCTGATTTTGATCGGGGGATAACTATTCCCTACCAAATAATGGAGCACTGTTAGTGATTATAGCATGATAGTTAGGGCATCTACAGCGCTGGCCCACAAATTTACACTGGCATCTGTCTGAGGACACTGATGGATGCCATCTGATGCTGCCCGCATACCTATCGACAACTATATGAACTAATCGGACGAAATTCGTGCAGACAAAGCAATTTTCAAATTAATCGGATGAAATTCATTACATTTTGAAAACTTTTCCTACAAATTGGACGAAATTCATTACATATTTCACAAAAACCGTACTAAAACCTACTGTAAACCTAATGTAAACGATCGTCGGCGCCCGACCACCATGTCCGGCCATGGACCCGAGAAAGCCGGCCATTGCCTTTGCCTCCTCCTCATCCGCCTCGATAACCTCCTCCTCCGGAGCACAAGGTTCTAAAGATTTCCGCCTCCACGTCGCCGTCAAGCAGCTAATCGGCCGCCGATGTTTACCCTACCAAGCTTGGCATCGACTGAGTGGAGTAGCGGTGGCCTTCCTGGGACTAGAGCAGCGGCGATCTATCATGTACTATTCTTCCTCGTTGCCGGCTGCGCCCGCGCATGCATGCCGGCTTCATGGTCGTGGCGGCGGAGGGCGGGGGGGGGGGGTGCCGGCGATCTCCTTCGTTTGCTGCTGCAATAGTACGTCGAAGAGAGCTTTGGAGCGCGCCCGGAGTGGAGCCACCGATGTCGTTCGTCTGCTCCAGTGACTGTACGTCCAAGAGAGCTTTGGAGCGCCAGGAGGCCATGGTTGGAGTGGTGTCGACAGAAGGAAGGGACCAAAGGAGAATGAGTGTGGGTCTCTGGCTATGGCTAGGAGCTGGGGCTCAAGTTAATATAGCGGGCGAATGGCAATGAGCCATGGTAGACGGATGGACGACTGGCACCGGAGTAGGTTTGTCGGGCGTGAATGCGGATGCTGCTTCAGTGACTTAACTGCCTGTGTGTTGGGTTACTGACATGTGGGCCCAACGGGCATCTGGCCCGCATGTTAGTGACTTAACTGCATGTGTGTTGGCTTACGGACATGTGGGCCCAACGGGCAACTGGTCTGGTGAATGCGACATTGACGTTATGGAGAGACGGTGACTGTTTCAGGAGGGAAGCGCGTGCTAGAGATGGAAGGGGTTTCAGTAGGCCAAGGCGGTCAGACGCTGGCATGGTGGTAAAGTGTGAACTCATGGATGACGAGCCCTTTGAAGCATATGCGGCACGTATTGACAACCAGGCGTCCATGCAACCACTCTTGTCGCCAGCTAGCCTTCGACGACCACCATTAGACACCACACAACCATGCACAACTTACGAATAATGGACGAATCGATCAGACACACACTCGTGTGCAGTGGCACTAAGATCGGTCGCTCACGATAATACATACTCCATACCATAGTAACCTCTCTAGCTAGGCTATTTTATAGATTGTCATTGTGATGGACGATATACATGAGCAAGGTGCTCCCGAGTATGACCGTTGTGTTGAGCCAGGTGAATACATGCTCGGTGTTCGCGTAGTCCTTTGTAGGACCTTGAAGTATGTCTAGAGGGGGGGTGATTAGAATACTTGACCAATTAAAAACTTAACCTTTTCCCAATTTTAGAGTTTGGCAGATTTTAGCTATCTTAGGACAAGTCAAGCAATCATCACACTATTCAAGCAAGCATGCAAAGAGTATATAGGCAGCGGAAATTAAAGCATGCAACTTGCAAGAAAGTAAAGGGAAGGGTTTGGAGGATTCAAACGCAGTTGGAGACATATGTTTTTGGCGTGGTTCCGATAGGTGGTGCTATCGTACATAAACGTTGATGGAGACTTCAACCCAAGAAGGGTAACGGTTGCGTGAGTCCACGGAGGGCTCCACCCAAGAAGGGTCCACGAAGAAGCAACCTTGTCTATCCCACCACGGCCGTCGCCCACGAAGGACTTGCCTCACTAGCGTAGATCTTCACGAAATAGGCGATCTCCTTGCCCTTACAAACTCCTTGGTTCAACTCCACAATCTTCTCGGAGGCTCCCAAGTGACACCTAGCCAATCTAGGAGACACCACTCTCCAAGAAGTAACAAATGGTGCGTTGATGATGAACTCCTTGCTCTTGTGCTTCAAATGGTAGTCTCCCCAACACTCAACTCTCTCTCATAGGATTTGGATCTGGTGGAAAGAAGATTTGAGTGGAAAGCAACTTGGGGAAGGCTAGAGATCGAGATTCATATGGTAGGAATAGAGTATCTTGGCCTCAACACATGAGTAGGTGGTTCTTTCTTAGAACTGGTAAGTTGGAAGTTTAGGTTTAGTCTGATGGCTCTCTCCACGAATGAAGAGGAGGTGGAGGGGTATATATAGCCTCCACACAAAATCTAACCGTTACACACAATTTACCAAACTCGGTGGCACCGATTCAACACACTCGGTCAGACCGATTTAGTAAACCTAGTGACCGTTAGTGATTTTCGGTGGGACTGACATGCAACTCGGTGAGACCGATTCAGTTAGGGTTAGGGCATAACGTAATCTCGGTAAGACCGATTACACAAACTCGGTGAGACCAAATTTTGGTAATAAGCTATCCAGAGAGTTGGTCAGGTAAACTCGGTGGGACCGATTTGCTCTTTTCGGTGAGACCGAAATGTTACAAAATGGAAACAGAGAGTTTACATTGCAATCTCGGTGGGACCGATCGCTCACTTCGGTTTGACCGAAACGTTACCAAGGGAAACAGAGAGATTACAATCCCATCTCGGTGAGACCGAGATCCCTATCGGTAGAACCGATTTGCCTAGGGTTTGTGGCAGTGGCTATGACATTTGAAATCGGTGGCGCCGGAAAGAAGAATCGGTGTGACCGATTTTGGCTTTGGGTTTAGGTCATTTGTGGATGTGAGAAAGTAGCTGATGGTTTTGGAGCATATCACTAAGCACATGAAGCAAGAGGCTCATTAAGCAACACCTCATCCCTCCTTGATAGTATTGGCTTTTCCTATAGACTCAATGTGATCTTGGATCACTAAAATATAAAATGAAGAGTCTTGAGCTAATGAGCTTGAGCCAATCCTTTGTCCTTAGTATTTTGAGGGATCCACTTTCATCATCCATGCCATGCCATTCATTGAGCTTTCCTGAAATATATGTCTTGGAATAGCATTAGCTCAATGAGCTATATGTTGTTATGAATTACCAAAACCACCTAGGGATAGTTGCACTTTCAATCTCCCCCTTTTTGGTAATTGATGACAACATATAGATCAAAGCTTCGACAAATGATAATAAGATTGAAAAACATCATCGCTTTGAGAAGTATGTGATAAGCAAGAGCTCCCCCTAAATTTGTGCATAGTTTAAGATTTGCTTTGGACTGCAAATGCACAAGGAATTAGGCTCATGGGTTACTCTTCCATGTCACATACATCTTGGTGGAGCGCTCAAAATGATAAAGATGGAATACATGCACTCATCACCAAGCAAAGTGAATGATCACATAGGATAGATAGGATAATATCATCAAACATGCATAAGTGTAGCTTATGATCAAACACATGATCATCAATGTCTCACAAGAATACCATAGTATCTCAAGCAACCAAAAAGCAAACAAGTTTTAAACCACCAAATCAAGAGAGAACAAAAGCAACACTCTCTCTCTCGAAGCCTATGATCTATACATTTTTCTCCCCCTTTGGCAACAAGTTACCAAAAAGTTCATAGAAAATGCATAGTTCTAGATCGACTCTCAGGCTTGATCTTCAGTTGGTGGTGTAGAGATGGCTGCTTGGACGAAGGCTTCAGTTGATGTAGAGGGAGCTGGAGGAGTTGGTGCTGGAGCTGGTTGCACTGGAGCTGTAGGAGCTGTGGCTAGTGCAGATGATGTTGCTCTAGTGTCTGGCACTGGCACTGCAGCTGACCTCTGAGCTCTAGGCACTTTGGCAAATACATTAGTGGTATACTTGCCCTTCCTCTCCTGCATGTCATCCTGTAGCTTCTCCACAACTGACTGAATCTCAATTACCTTGACATCAAGATCATAGAATTTTGGTTCCATGATTCTCTCCAAGCTCTCCTGATTCTGAGTTAAGGTGGCCAACCCCTTCTCAATCCTCAGCGTTGATGCTATCAAGTAACCAAGCTGCTCCTGCTTGTTCTTCAAGAAATACTCAGATGCCTCCTCTTGAGTTGGCATCTTGGCAGCCTTCTCCTTCCTTGCCTTCTCCTTCTTCTCTTGATCTTGAACTGATGATGGATCATCCTCATTCATGAAAACCTCATTGTCCTCAAAGTCTGGATAGAGAGGAAAATGTTCCCTATCCAATAGATATTTACCTGTGCCCATCTTTGAGTTAATCAACTCCTGAATCCGAGGGGCATATCCTCAACTCTTCTTATGATCTGCTGCAGTCCTCTTAATGGTTTCTACTATAAGGCTGATGACCTTGAATTTCTGAGGCACATAAAACAAAAGCAACATGTTGATTGCATGCCCTCTGATCATGTTGTGGTCACCAGACTTAGGAAATAGAGTGTGCCTTAGGATCCAATTGATTGTAGGCAGCCCTGACATAAGAAAGTGGACTGATCCAAAAGAGAAAGTCTCTAGGGCTTTGTCTGGGATCTCCTTGTACATATGTGCCATGGTATTGTGTCCCATTTTCTTCTTGGCATATACATCCAGGTCATCATCATTTTCCTTTGGGGCATTTATCAGATTTGCCCACTCCTCAACAGTTGACTAGTACCTTGTACCTTCAGATATCCAAACTATCCTCCCATCTGGATAGAAGTGTGCTGTGGAGTAGAATTGCATTATAAGTTCATCATTCCAGTTGGTGAGTTTCTGCCCAACAAAATTTGCAACTCCACAAGCAACAAAACTGTCTTGTACTCTAGGATAGTGTTCTTCATTTTCCTTCATGCAGGTCCAGTCGACCCACCTCATATCACACACAATGGGCTTTTTGTCCAACAAGATTGTCTCATAGAAGTCCTGTTGTTCCTTTGTATGGAACATGTAATCAACAGCAGTTCTTCTCCTTGTGGCATATGGATCTGCCATCCTCCATAGCCTCAACCCTGAATCTTTTCTGATGTTCATGTCCGCGGCTACAGGATGGGCATCATTATGGTCTGGTATCTTGGGCTTGAGCTTCCTTAGAACTTGTCCTTCTTCATCTTCCTCCTCAGCAACCTCAGGCACTGGGGCCTTCTTCTTCTCAGCAGCTGGAATACTCCTGGTATTCCTCTTTGGTGCAGACATGGCCTTGGGGGCAGCTTTGGGTGCTTCCTTGGGCTTAGATGATGCAGCCCCTGATCTAATAGCATCTCCCATAAGCTTTGGTGCCTTTGGTGCTGGTGCAGCAAGCTCTTCTTCTTCTTCCATCATGGAAGGTTGCCCAACAACTCTGGCCATGGTCTTCTTGACCCTTTCCTTCCTTTTCTTTCCTTCAGTAGCTGGCTCTTTGGGATCAGGCTTTTCAGGCAGTTGAGTTGATGCTCTGGCTTTTGACATTGGTTGTCTTCGTGCAGGCCTTTTAATCTTCATGCCTGGCTTTGTATGCTTTGCTGAGCCATACTCCTTTTTGAGTACTACTTTCTTGGAAGTAGCTTCATCCTCTTCAGCTCTATAATCCTCATCTTCAGAGTCTGAAGTTCTCTTCTTCCTTTGCCTGGTAGCAGCCTTAGCCAGGTTGCTAGGAGTGCTCCTGCTGCCTTCATCTGAAGTGCTGGAGGGACTAGTGCCCTCACTCATTTGCATCTGCCCTTCTGACCTGTTCTGACTGTCACTCTGGTCTGACATGCTGCAAACTCTGACTGCTGACCCTGTGAAGAGTTATAGATGAGATGGAGTGGATGAGCATCACAAAATGTAGAGTTTTTCTGCAAAAGAATGATTCAAAAATTCAGTTTTAGTTATCCACAGAAAGCATTTCGGATCAACCGATTTTCAAACTTGGTGATACCGAAGCAGTTTTGGAACCTAAACTGATGAACTCAGTTGGACCGAGTCATAGTTCGGTGGCACCGAGACTGTTAGGGTTTCACAAAGTCCTAAAATCGGTCGCACCGATTAGCAATTCTCGGTCAAACCGAGAGTTACCAGTGCAATGGCATAAGCCAAATTGGTGGGACCGAGTTTTTCAACTCGGTGGGTCCGAGATAGTTTCGGCGGAAACCTAACCGTAAATTTTCAAATCTCATCTAATCTACGGATTGCATTGACTAGATAGGAGTGTTTCAATCATGGCAAGAATCACTAAGATCACAATGTGCTAGGAATCGTACAAGGATAGCACAGTGATCGAGTCCATACCCTAGTTTCGCGATGAACTCTCTACGGCAGCAACGGTGGGGTTGAATTCCGTTGATGGCAGCGGAGACCAGCGACAGGAGGCGGCTGGAGATGAGGAGACGATCTGGAGACCTTGGAGGCAGAGCTAGCTATTGCGCGGGCGAAGGGGTTCGAAGAAATTTCCAAATTTTGCCCGTGACTATATATAGCCCGACCCTGTCGGTTTGACCGAGTGGAACAACTCGGTGGCACCGAGATGCATAACTGTGTTCAGTTACAGCAACTCGGTGTGACCGAAAAGTTCAAATCGGTTGCACCGAGATTGAAAACCTAGATCGACTTAGTGATCTCGGTAGGACCGAAATGGAGGAATCGGTCAGACCGAGAATCACAAAGAAGTTTTGGAAGTTTAAGTCTATGACAAATCGGGGACTCCGAGTGCTCCTCACACAGAGTGGTTCGAATCTGACTTGATCAAATTTTGTGATGTAGCATGAATAGAGTTTGAGATGAGAAGAGCATAGATAGCTAGAGAAAGTTCTTAGGCATTCTTGTCCATCCACTTGGCCAAAAGAAGGAAGAACCAAACAATCAAAACAACAAGTGGATGTCCTTGAATGAGTAAAATATGCACCAACATGCTCACACAATAAGATGGCAAATGAAATATGTGGCAAAGCATGCATAACCAATTCTAGCATCTATCAAACAATTGGCGATGACTAGGTCATCTATATATGAGTATATTGACTTAGGAGTCAAATGATAAGCATTTGATCATAGGTCATACTCATCGTTTAAGCCCAAGTGGGGTTACCACTTTTACATAATGCATTGATGTGTTCACACCATTAGAGTTGCTTTGACTCAAGTCTTAGAGTTAAGCTCCCCCTAGATGTGAGATCCCCTTTTAGAGGGATGAACTAACCTTGGGTTTTGTCGATGATGACTTCATGTAGGTGTTGAAGATGTGGATGCTCAATGTTGATATAGATCATTTGGAGCAATCCGTTGGAGTGAGTTGCACTTTCAACATACCTACATGGGTTAGTCCCACAAGGAACAAACAAGAATATCCATAGACATAGAGTGATGCACACACAAGATGATGTCCATGAAAACATTAGGTTACCTTGTTCCTTGCCTTACCAACATGAGGGTTTGTGACTCCTTGAACTAGTGTAAGATGTGGAGGTTGATTGCACTTGTCCTTGCCATAATAATATGAGTGAAGAATGTTGGCGGAGTCACCCTCAAGAACTCTCTAGTTCTTCTACTTCGGGATCCACATCATCTTGACGGGAATCCTTGGAGTTGTAGTTGTACTTGATGAAGTAGAACTTGACGTGGTCTTGGGAATCCACTTGACCGAGACCTTAGGTGCTTCTTCAAATGCATCAATCTCTTCTTGAAGCTTGTCCTTGCCTTTATGGTCTTGTGGTGGATGATCATCTTGAGCTTGTGTTCCCTTGAAGGAAGTAGGATCATACTTCTCTTGTTGAGGAACAAACTTTGTCTTGGCGTATTGATCTTCTTCCCACTCGACTCCATTGGCATTGAACTTTCATTCAAATCCAACACCTTGATTGTTCCGGTGCCTTCCTTGCTTGCGTACAATTTCCTCGAATTGCTTACTCCCGGCAAGGCTCTTGTAAACACCTTTCTCTATAATTTCCTTCAATAAGCTATTTTCTTGCTCAAGTGTAACTTGGCTAAGAGAATCATTAGTGGAATCAAGAGAACTACTAGAAGCAACAATATTGGATTTGACATTATTATTGTTACTACTAGAGGAAGTATCTTTCTTGTACTTGTTACTAGACTTGACTTGAGGCATATAAGTAGATAGGAGTAAACACTTGGCAATGTAAGAAGAACTTTTCTTACGGAGATCATCATTGATTGCTTTTAAGAACTCATGCTCTTGCTCAAGATTGAGCTTTTCAAAGCGTAACTTCTCATGAGCCCTTAAAAGTTCTCGATGATTTTCGAAGATAGTTTCATGAGCTAACTTAAGAGTGTTTAGTTCTTTAGTTAGAAGCTCAATCTTGTCCTTATCATTGTCATTCGTTTTATCTTGATTAGCATGATTAATTGATGTTTCATCATAGTATTCATCACTAGAGTTGTCAACAAGTAAATCATCATCCACAAGCAAGTCATCTTCATCACTATTGAAATCAACATACTCAGGATGTGTTACCTTTGGACCTTTGGCTATGAAGCATCTTCCAATTCCTTCATTTGGTGAATCAAATATGTCATAGGAGTTGGTTGACACAAGTGCTAGACCGGCAACACCTTCATCTTGAGTATATTCGGAGTCGGAGTGATAGCTTCTCTCGGAGTCGGAGCCGGAAACCCATTCACCAACATGAGCTTGATGTCTTCGTTTTGTGTAGCTCCTTGATGACTTGTCCTTCCTTTCCAAATCTTTGCTTCTTCGTGAGGTTCTTCGTTCATAACGATCATCTCTACTCCTCCTCTCTCTTGGTGGTGATTCTTCTCTTTTGCTTCTTCTTTTTGGGGAATCTTCTCTTCTTTTGTAGGGTGCCGTACACTCATTGGAATAGTGTCCAGGCCTCCCACAATTGTAGCAATTACGCTCTCGACTAGAAGATCTTTTGTCATGGTAAGACCTTGACTTGGAGCTTCTTTCTTTGCTTCTACTCTTGTAGAATTTGTTGAAGTTCTTCACCATTAAGCTCAATTCTTCATTGAAGGTTTGTTTCTCACTTGATGATGTGGGGGCTTCACTTGAGGCTTTGTAAGCACCACTTGACTTGTTGTGAAGTTCCTCCTTATCCTTGAGTGACATCTCATGAGCAACAATCCTTCCAATGACTTCGGTTGGCTTGAGATCTTTGTAGTTTGGCATCATTTGGATCAATGTGCACACGGTATCATACTTTCCATCCAATGCACTTAGGATCTTCTTGATGATGAATCTGTCGGTCATCTCTTCACTCCCTAAGCCGGCAATCTCATTTGTAATAAGAGAAAGCCTAGAGTACATTTTAGCAACACCTTCACCATCCTTCATTTTAAACTTGTCAAGCTGACTTTGGAGCACATCCAACTTGGATTCCTTGACGGATTTGGTACCTTCGTGCATATCAATCAAAGTGTCCCAAATTTCCTTTGCATTCTCAAGACGGCTGATTTTGTTGAATTCTTCGGGGCACAATCCGTTGAAGATGATATCACAAGCTTGAGCGTTGTATTGCAGCATCTTCAATTCTTCCTCATTAGCTTCACGGTTCGGCTCTCTCCCATCAAAGAATTCACCTTGCAAGCCAATACAAATAATTGCCCAAACGGCGGGGTTATGTCCGAGAATATGCATTTTCATCTTATGCTTCCAACTAGCAAAATTAGTACCATCAAAGTAAGGACCTCTACGGTGATAATTTCCCTCGCTAGACGCCATACTATCCTAGGTTGTGAAACCAAGGCTATGACCACCAAAAGCTATGGAAATCAAAGCAAATGGAGACCAAAGCTCTGATACCACTTGTAAGACTTTGAAGTATGTCTAGAGGGGGGTGATTAGACAACTTGACCAATTAAAAACTTAACCTTTTCCCAATTTTAGAGTTTGGCAGATTTTAGCTATCTTAGGACAAGTCAAGCAATCATCACACTATTCAAGCAAGCATGCAAAAAGTATATAGGCAGCGGAAATTAAAGCATGCAACTTGCAAGAAAGTAAAGGGAAGTGTTTGGAGGATTCAAACGTAGTTGGAGACACGGATGTTTTTGGTGTGCTTCCCATAGGTGGTGCTACCGTACATCCACGTTGATGGAGACTTCAACCCGCGAAGGGTAACGGTTGCGCGAGTCCACGGAGGGCTCCACCCAAGAAGGGTCCACGAAGAAGCAACCTTGTCTATCCCACCATGGCCGTCGCCCACGAAGGAATTGCCTCACTAGCGGTAGATCTTCACAAAGTAGGCGATCTCCTTGCCCTTACAAACTCCTTGGTTCAACTCCACAATCTTGTCGGAGGCACCCAAGTGACACCTAGCCAATCTAGGAGACACCACTCTCCAAGAAGTAACAAATGGTGCCTTGATGATGAACTCCTTGCTCTTGTGCTTCAAATGATAGTCTCCCAAACACTCAACTCTCTCTCATAGGATTTGGATCTGGTGGAAAGAAGATTTGAGTGGAAAGCAACTTGGGGAAGGCTAGAGATCAAGATTCATATGGTAGGAATGGAATATCTTGGCCTCAACACATGAGTAGGTGGTTCTTTCTCAGAACTGGTAAGTTGGAAGTGTAGGTTTAGTCTGATGTCTCTCTCCATGAATGAAGAGGAGGTGGAGGGGTATATATAGCCTCCACACAAAATCTAACCGTTACACACATTTTGCCAAACTCGGTGGGACCAATTCAACAGACTCGGTCGGACCGATTTAGTAAACCTAGTGACCGTTAGTGATTTTCGATGGGACTGACATGCAACTCGGTGAGACCAATTCGGTTAGGGTTAGGGCATAACGTAATCTCGGTAAGACCGATTACACAAACTCGGTGAGACCGATTTTGGTAATAAGCTTTCCAGAGAGTTGGTCAGGTAAACTCGGTGGGACCGATTTGCTCTTTTCGGTGAGCCCGAAATGTTACAAAAGGGAAACAGAGAGTTTACATTGCAATCTCGGTGGGACCGATCGCTCACTTCGGTTTGACCGAAACGTTATGAAGGGAAACAGAGAGATTACAATCCCATCTCGCTGAGACCGAGATCCCTATCGGTAGAACCGATTTGCCTATGGTTTGTGGCAGTGGCTTTGACATTTGAAATCGGTGGCGTCGGAAAGAAGAATCGGTGTGACAGATTTTGGCTTTGGGTTTAGGTCATTTGTGGATGTGAGAAAGTAGCTGAGGGTTTTGGAGCATATCACTAAGAACATGAAGCAAGAGGCTCATTAAGCAACACCTTATCCCTCCTTGATAGTATTGGCTTTTCCTATAGACTCAATGTGATCTTGGATCACTAAAATATAAAATGAAGAGTCTTGAGCTAATGAGCTTGAGCCAATCCTTTGTCCTTAGTATTTTGAGGGATCCACTTTCATCATCCATGCCATGCCATTCATTGAGCTTTCCTGAAATATAGGTCTTGGAATAGCATTAGCTCAATGAGCTATATGTTGTTATGAATTACCAAAACCACCTAGGGATAGTTGCACTTTCAGCCTCCATCAAACGTCTAAATAGTAATGTCAGGCACCACCGGCGTGTAGGTGATGGGCTCGCCATTTGCGTTACGCCATGAGCAGGACTTTGACTGAGAGGGCGACGTGCATGCATTAGCATGCTTTGACAGCGTGAGCGTGAGTGTCTGACACAAAGTATTTCATTTTCATTTGGCTGACGAGTGTGTGTTGCAGTGAGGAGTCCGTGGTTTGATTCCCCACATATGCATAATTTTGGTTTTTATTTCTTTCTGCACTGACAGGTAGGCCCACATAGATAGATAAAGAACACGAGCTCATGAGGTGCATGCGGACTGTTTGACTAGTCAAACAGACAAATACAGAGCTATACGCTGTGCCAGTGACCGTATAATCACCATATCTCGTATACAATGATCAAAGTGAGCTATCAAGATAAGTTCAATGACCGCCAATGCATTTTACTCGGTAATAAATGACCAGTATTGTAGGGGAATCCAAATTTCCTTCATCTTATGTCCTTGAGCTCTTGACAAACCAATGCACTATACGGTTGTCCGGCCACTCCACCCCAGAGCTCTCACCAAGCGTTGTTCATGCCACCGCGCCGCACACTAACCAGTAAGGAAGCACTGGCATCCCGCCACGCCGAGTTCCTCGCTGCCCACGACCGCACACAAAATGGTAGGGAAGCGATGGCATCCCATCGTGCCTAGTTCATCACCGGTCGCGACCTCACACCTATGTGGGAGGAATTTGAAGCTAACATGGCCGAATGGGTGGTACAGCAAGAGGCGGCCAAATCCGCAAACAGGGAGCGGAAAAGTCAGAAAGCACTCAAGAAAAGAGAGGCCCACTGCTGCAAGAAGGAAGAGGATGCACGCTCTGCTGTGGAGAGGTCGGCGGAGATCCAAGCACGGTGGGGTGTCGCCAACAAAGCCAGAAAGGAGAACGACGATGTCTGGCCAGCATGTGATAAGTAGTAGTACTAGTAGTTAGTGTGTGTGTCTGTGTCTGAGTACGAGCATGTACCAGTACTACTAGTTACTACTATAGTTTTTAGATCAAATTACCAGTACATTAGCCTAGACTCAATGGAAAAATTCCTATCCTATGCATCAAATGGAATCTCTTTCTCTATAGGAATTGAGATGCATGTCATCTCACTTCCTATGATTTTCATATTCCTATAATATTCCTATCCAATGAATGAAAGGAGGCCTCTATTGGAGTAACTACTATAGCTAGCAGTACTGCTAGTACAGTAGTTTTCTTCAAGAAGCGGAATTCAACGAAGCCATGATGGTTCCTTCGTCTGAGCAACTTCAAAGTGGGAAAGGTTGGGCATGTGATTTGACGACTCATTAGTCATTATTACTGCGGCGCGACGACCAGGGTGACTCTCCCTTGGAGTTCTGTGTGCATGGCAAGTGGACCAGGATGGTCGACATCCCACATGTTGGCGAACGAAAGTATTCTTTCCGATATCGACGAGCAAGGAAACCGCGTGGTATAGTATCACTGCTGACTTATATTTATTTTTTATTTCTGACGAATGCTAGTGTTTCAACTCTTATGACGAAGAGTGCCAAACACGGGAGGTGCTAGATGTCCCACACGTCAGCAAAAGGAGTGGGACATGAACATCGTGGTAGAGCCCAGCACAAAAAAAGACAGCGTGGTAGAGCGTCTCCACTTCTTCCACTTCTGGGTTGGAGACCACACGTAGTAATACTAGTGGTATGAACGATACAAAGTGCGACCCGGAGAGAAGGTCTCGGGGCATACACATAAACAAATATAAAAGCTAATATGTGCCTCCAATTAATACAGTAGTAGTAGAGTACTTAGGCACGTACTCCATAACATCACCATGCATTGCACATACAACATTTAGTGGTACGTAGTAAGAGACAAATGCCTATATTCCACGCATGTTCATACCATTAGTGCCTTTCTACTTCACTTACTGTGCTACATTACTTAGGTTCGTACGTCCACTCCTGGGTACATGTCTGTCTCATAGTTCCAGTCCCATGTGTTCTTCATATAGATGGAACGATCCTTGCATGACACGTGCACCTTGATGGTAGATATCTCGCGTGTTGGCAAAAGGATGAACAAAGCTCACGTAAAAAAAGAGTGGAAGAACATAGATTCCCGATGACCGAGAAGGAGCAAGGAACCTCGTGGTGGAGCGTCTGCACTCATAATATTTTATATTATATTATTATTCAGCGATATAAAATCAACCAATCATCTCAACAGTGGACTGGAAGAGTATGCAACACGGCAGCCCAGCGTAGTTACATCATACTAGTACATGGCTAACTATATCATTCAAAGATCCTTTCACATTCCATTTTCAAAAAGAAAAAAAATCCTTTCACATATGAATTTGACTGTATGCTTTGAGCAACTTGCATGTCCTATACTATTCCTGTTTGGATACTCTAACTTAGCTAGAGGTTAAACTAACTCATGACTAACCCTGAACTAACTGTAGCCAAAGAGGTGTTTGGGTGGTAGGGTTAGATTGACAATAAATGCACTTGATGGAGAGAGAAAAGTGATTTTTTAGTGGGCCCAATGAGAACTATCTCCAGTTAGCACCACTTGGGTGTGATAGTTTTTTTAGTGGGTTCGGTGCAACTTGCTCCAATTTAACCCTCATGCTTGGATACTTTAGGGTTATTTGAGCCCCAACTAGCTCAAACTAACTCTAACCCATGGATCCAAACAGGGCCTATGGCCAGCCTCGACGCAAAGCAGTCACGTGCACTGGGAAGCGGCGCTCTCTCGGCCGTCGCGCTGCTTCAAAGTCAACACCGGTGAGAGGTCGCCTCCGCTCTGGCCGGGCATTAATGCGGCACTGACGCTCCAGGGCAACACTGATCGTTTCACGCGGGAAGCGCGCACTGGCAAGGGAGTATTGGTTTTGAACCATTTTCAGGTGTAGTACTGGTAGTTTGCAAAACTACTCAATTATTGCACTCATTTTCCTATGAAATTGTGGTAAAAAAATGTTACTCCAGAGCCCGCTTCCCTTCTCCTTCCTCTTCCATCACCCGCGCACATCCGCGGGAAGCGACCGGTCAACCCTTATATAGGAGTCCTAGCACAAAAAGATACATGCATGACCACTAAAATTTCTAGATTAAAGCACTGCTCCGGCGGGAGTATGGTGTATGTTGTTACCTTCGGCCGGGCCATGGCTACTGGGCGACGGCGACGAGAGAAGAGGCGGCGGGAGGGGAATGAATGCAGCTACTGTTTGGGTTTGCCGTCCGGCTTCAATAAATGCGCAACATCACGTGTACCCGCGTGTGCACAAATTGTAACATACGTGTCTGCTTAAGTGGGCGTCACATAACTATTGTGTGTGTGTGTGTGAGATTCTGAGAGACAGAGTGCGTGTGTGCAAATCTAATCTTCGGACATGTACTCAACCTTTTGCATCGGGATATAAGTAGAATGGTATTATACTTTAGCTAGAGATTTACGTGGCCATGTTAACGTGGTTGTGTAAAAAAAATGTAACTTCCTGCTCGTGATTTGCGTTATATAATAAGAAGCAAGATGCTCGTGCATTGCACGGAACATCAATATGCATTTTTTTTACAAAACACCTGTTGTGCTTGACCCATGCAGGAGTAATCCCATGTGTAAAAACTAATGATATCTCAAGAATTTTATCGGAAAACTGGTATCTCGAGAATGTCATTGAAAAAATGAAAGATGAGAGATAAGGTGAGGAGGAGTGGAGCGTGCTAGGACTAGTGGTCGGACTGGGCGGAGGCATGGGGATGGACGGTGCTGGCCGGCTGCAGCGGCCACCATGCTAGATTGTTAAAGAGGCTTCCTTTTTAATTGCTCAGCAATGAGGTTGTGGGAGATAAGGATGTGGAGAGAGGTGCGGGTATCTTTTGTAAAATTATAATAGTTTGCTTTCTATCCGTGAGATATAGATCGGACGGTCTATATTACAAGATGGAAGGCACACAATCATCGCCAACTCGGTTTTTATAAGGGTAGAAATGATAAGTTTGCTAACTACTAAAGTAAAGTGGAATTTGTCCATGTTATACAAGTAAATTAAGGGGATTGTTTATCATACGGGTAAGGTTGGATGAAGGGTGGTAGGAACAAATGCTTCGCCTAGAGCATGTGTGTGTGAGATGGAGTCTTAGTGTGTGTGTGTGTGTGGGTGGGTGGGTGGGTGCGCGGTGTGTGTGTGTGTGTGTGTAAGAGAGACAGTGAGAGATGGAGTCTTAGTGTGTGTGTTTGTGTGTGTGTGTGTTTGTGTGTGTGGGTGGGTGGCTGTGGGTGCGTGTGTGTATGTGTGTGTGTGTTTGTCTTTGTGTGTGTGTGTGTGTGTTTGTGTGTGTGTGTGTGTGTTTGTGTGTGTGTGTGTGTGTGTGTGGGTGGGTGTGTGTGTCGCAGGGTCCTCGGTGGCAGATGTAATTTAAGGGTGCATGGCTTCATCATAGAGAGGCGATATGTATGGCAGAGGCCACCAATGGTGGGGTGGAGAGAGAAAAGGCCCGTAGAGAGGGAAGAGAAGGTGTGTGCGCGTGAGAGGAGTCGACATCGACAGAACGTGTTTGTTCAAGAGACACCAAGGAAGACTACTATATATCGATGGTCCATGTAGGCGGGAATTAAACGAAGGGATGGTCTTATTGGTTTCGGAGATATAGGCGAAGAGTTAGAGGGGGGGTAGCTAGAAGGAGATTGTTAAGTGTGAGTGTGTGTTTTACCCATCCAGGCGGAAGTTATGTGCAGACAAGAAGAGAACAATTATATGTGGCATTAGGGTTGAGGGTAATTAACTACACATGGAGACATAGAGACCTTGAACATGCATGTGTGAGAGGTATACATGTATACGTGGGATGTGTGTGTGTGTGTGCGCGCGCGCATGATGGATATAAAAGAAAGAAGACATAAGTCATAAGATCAACGACATGGGAGAGACGGGTCCGTAAACAATATGCATGCATGTGAGAATGTAGGGAAGAAGGCCCGACAATTGAGCATGTGTTTTTGTCTTTAAGAGATAGTGGCGTGGGCTGGAGCATGCATCTATGGCGAGCAGAGGGAGAGAGACACAACGATTGTGCAAAAGAGTCAACCTATAAATGCATATGTATGGAGAGACATATATAGTGTGGGTGATAGGAGGCAAGACTGCGTGCAAGAAAGAAATATTGATGGAGAAACTACAGATAGATACAGAGATGGAGATGCTAGCTAGAGGGACATCAGCTAGTTTGAGTGTTGGAGATGACCGCCGGGTGGTTCAGAGGGTGAAGTTATGCGTGTGTGAGAGAAAGATAAAAAGAGGGCACTTGACTGCATGTAGAGAGAAACATATGTAGTGTTCATGATAGGAAGCAAGAGTGAGGGTGAGAAAGAAGGTTGATGGAGAAATAGATAAATAGAAAGATAAAGATGCTAGCTAGTGTGCGTTAGAGATAGGAGTCGAGTGGATCACAAGGCTGAGTTATGTGTGTTGGTGTGAGAGAGATAGAGAGAGGGTGCATGTGAGTCAAATACAAACAAATATCAGAGAGAAATGAGATCCCGAGAGACGGAGTTTTGTGCGATAGAGAAAGATATTTCACAAAGAGAGTGATAGCTAAAGAGACATATGAGGGAACGCAAGATATCTCTAGGGAGAAAGAGTGTGTGTGAGCGACATACAAGAGAACAGTGGAGAAATATGAGACACTCGGAGACAGAGTTTGTGTTTGTGTGTGTGAAAGAGATATTTAAGAGGAAGAGTCGTAGGTTCTCATGCCTAAGGAGCGAAAGAAATCTTTGTATGAGGGGTGTGCGAGTGGCACACAGGGGAATAGTAGAGAGAAATGAGACCCCAGGAGACAAAGTTTTGTGTTTGTGTGAGAGAAAGAGATTCCACATGGAGAATCATAGTTAGAGACACATAGCAGGGAGCGAGATATACTTAGAGAGAGATAGAGTGATGAAGGTCGATGGAGAGAGTACCTTTAATGTGTTACGAAGATAAAAGATCATTGTCGACATACAGGTACCACAAGAGATACCCGAGAGACGATGAACGCGTATAGGTCTAGAGAGATACTCCTATATAAGCATGAGTGATAGCTATATGAGACGAATATCTGGATTAAAGGGGATTCAAATATTTAAACTGGATATCACGACATCGATAATATCATAACGCAAATTGGTGTATCAAACATGCATATTCATTTGAATTTGGGGACACGTGTAATGTTATATAGTTTATCAATATTGGTGATCCGTAAATTCTTTAATTAGAAACAATGCATGGTTTATATGCAATTAATGTCTAAACGGGATTACACTATATGTTACGTGTGTGAAACACATTATACATGTTTAAGAAGTTAAAAAAACCACATGAAACACACATTAATTGGAGACAGTTAGTGAGGAATGCACACATTGGATTTCAACATATAGTGGTTTCAAATATTTGAAAAATCCAAATTGATGGATACAACCTTATGAGTCTGAGATCATGCCATTTGTAAACCATATTTATGTATAAAGGGTGTTGTGCTTTTGAAAGTATATATAAAAAATGATGTATATAGAATTTTATTCCAATCGAAAATGGATCCTGCCAAAAAAATAGAATACAAATAGGATTCGAATTGAGTTGGCACGGTAAACGTGCACTCTGCAAAATTTGAACGAAGCCGGGAAAGTTGCAGTAACCGCCCAAAACCAAAATCTGCGAGATGGAAATTACTACTGCCTATCCCTGCCATGCAAAGCCTATCTGCTCAATTTCTATAGGTTTCGATAGGGGTAGGTTTGTAATTTCACTCAAACGTGACATAACCGCCTCTCACCCGGATTCATACACGGTGGGCGCCAAAACACAGTGTCTCCTCGGCCAAAATCGACTCCCTCCCCGATTCATACATTGTGGGCGCCAAAAACAAACTCTCGTCGGCAAGTATTCGGTGTATGCAAGATTACCGTCCTATCCCCAACCGACTAATATTGCTATCATGTAGGAAATTTGAAACGGGGGCTAAGTTTGTAAATTTCCTCACATTTGAGACAAGCGCGCCCTGAAGACATGGTTCCCCCATCCTCTCTACCTCCATTTCCCCATTCGTACTCCGTGGGCGCCAAAAGACCCTCTCCACCCCAGCCTCCTCCGTCCGCCACCCCATCCACCACCGTCCTCCTCCACCATGCCGGAGCTGATACCCCGACTCTGCCATCCATTACAAGAGATCGACCTCTCTCATCCACGGCTTCGGACCGGGATCCTTGCATCCCGTCCTCTCGCTTCATCCCCGCCGGCGTCCACCTTGTCGGTGCCGCTCCTACGACCGTCTCATCCACCGCGCCCCGCCGCCACCGTCTACCCTCCTAGATCTGCTTCCACACCACCGACAGACATCGCTACCGCAGCACCGTCAAATTCTCAGAAGATGCATACACGGCGCCGCACCAGAGGCGGTACTCTTTCATATCTTCTCAACTTATTTATCGCAACAAGAAAATAGATCGCCACTGCTTTACTCTGATTTCTTTTCCATCACTTACTTGCTAGTTGAAAGCAAACATTGGTTGCGAAGTTGCCTTTCTCCTGTTAGTTAAATCAGAGTAGACTAAATTTCAAAATTGGATCAGTCGATTTTTCAGAGCTCACCGGAGTTCGCCGGTGTGAAGAAGGGGCTCGGGTGGGGATGATGGTTGTGGGGGGCGGTGGTGGAGCCTTGCCGAACAAAGAAGACTCGACGCAGGTGGGCGCGGGGTGGGGGGTGGGGGTGGCAGAGGAACACAGGCGGTGGGGGCCGGTGGTCCGACCGGCGGCCCGTGCGGTGTTCTGTATGGGAAAAATCAGAGACTAGGAAGAAGAAGGGTTAGGAGACGTAGGATCTTCATCCAACCACCTGAAATGGTCGAGAGACAGCAGGGAGTTGCATTCTTAATGCGCTATGGTTCATCATGTGTGGGCACTGCGCAACGAACATTTTATTATCCAAAATATGCTTGCTCTTCTTTAGCATGTTCCTCTTCCATTCTTCTTTAATAAGCACTCTCTCCGTTCCTAAATGCAAGTCTTTGTATAGATTCCACCATGGACTACATATGGAGCAAAATGAGTGAATCTACACTCTAAAATGTATCTAGATACATCTGTATGTGATCCATAGAGGAAATATCTACCAAGACTTATATTTTGGAACGGAGGAGTATGATAGTAGTATAGTATGTTCCTGGTAGTGAACATGAGCAGGGACATTTGCAGTGTAGAGGTCTATACAGTCGGTTGTGATGGACACTTTGAACTCTTCGTGCCTCTTTGATTTGTAGGATTTTGTAAACATGGGAATAGGATTTGTAGTGGCCTGCCCACTTGAATCCTATAAGAATAGCAAGGAAATGCAGGAAGCTGTTTCGCCGAGAGTTACACTGATATTAACAGTACCGCACCTTCAGTTAAAGAGAGCTAGTATCCGAAGGCTTTCTAGCTGTACCGGCAATACTAGCACATATATTCTAACAAGTTCCACTTTGCTAATTTTACTCTGATGATTAAGGTTTTCCCGTTATATCTACACTATGATCTGTGTAGCTGCTTTGTGTCGCACTAGAGCAGTCCACTCTTGAAGCTAAACACTGCAATGACTTAAATAATTGGAACCAAGGCATTGAGTGCCATTCTGGATGCAATGAAACTCATACGCTCCCGACTAGTTGACTCTTTTTCAGAATATGATCCTAATGACTCTTGTTAAAAATTGCCACATATAGAGAGACATCATGGAATTGCATTTCTTTGGGTGCTGTGATTCATCATGAGTGGGCAACCAACATTGTATGCAATGAAGCGGAACCTCAAGAATATGTTTCCTCTTCTGTTCTTTAACATGTTCCTCTTTTGTTATTCTGTATTTAGTACGTACAGTATGTTCCTTGTGAGGAAGGGGACCAGAGACATCTGCAGTCAACAGCTGATTGAGCTGGCTTGTACGTGATTGATAGGCTTCCAGTTACTAGTGGCAATACGACACCTTATTTTCAAGCCAGTTCCACTTTCCCGATTTATATATCATGGTTATGGTGTACCGCTTTTATGTACACTATGATCTGCCTAGTTGATGTGTGCTCTTGTTATCATGGTTTGGCAGTAAACTCTCTATATAGTATATTATGAACCTATCATCTGCCAACCATCCTTACTTCTGGAGCATATTTTTTGTGTATTTGTGCCAGATTATATTAATGCACGCACCATATTACAGCACACATGAGTTCTCTCATCAGAATCCAGTGATAGCACACAAGTGTTTACAGGGGCGCCCTTATATTAGAATATCCTCTGCATTACAAAGATAATCTCACTACTATTTATGTTTTCATGGTTCTCAGATATTATACGTAATTACAGTGAATATCAGAATCCGTGCATCAGAAGAATATTATGGAACTCTGCAATGACTTACAAAATTGGCACGAAGGCATTGAGTGCCATTCTAGATGCAATGAAACTCATACGCTCCCCACATATATATTATTGTTCAGAATATGATCCTAATGACTATTCTAACCTCGAGGATAGAAAGGCAGATGGTCTGTCCTATTCACCAATCGAGGTGCCTATTCTAATTTGGCAAGGTTTTATTGATTGCACGTATCTTGCATATGTTGTCTTGCATTTCTTCTACATTGTTGCACCGCCATCTGCTTAGTTTACTCATCATATATGTAGAGATGCCATGCCCATCCATTATCAATACATATTCCATCTATCATCATACCATGCTTTTCGACTCAAATGTTGTTCTTGTGCATTAGACATCAGAAAGGAAGAGGGTGATTGCCAAACCTCAAGGAGCACCAGCAAAGTCCTTGAAAAATGTGGTTGTGCCGGAGAAATCAGACATCACCCCACTTATATTGGCTGTACAACCAGTGACACAAAATGTAGGACCGACTCCAGCAGACTGTACCCATACTTCACTGGCCACACCACTAGCCCCACCACACAGGACCTGCACTCCAGCAAAAGGTATGCCGATTTCAGTTGCCGTAGCACAAGCCATACCGCAGAAAAATCCCACTCCAGCAAAAAAGTACAACAAGTCCACCGGCCAAAGACCTATCCCAACTGCAGAGATGACCAATTCCTGCAGATTGGAACCCCATTCCAGTTATTCCCAGTTTAGAAGACAATGCTTTCAATGTTGTTAGGCACTACGTGCATATATTCCCATCATGGGAAGATTATCGTGAAGACAAACACCATTTTCACATCTTCCTGTCCCACTTACGTGTAAGAGCTATTATTCATGGTGATTATTTTCTGTTTTCTGCTGATTGAACACATCAATGATTTACATTACATTGTTGTAAGTAGGCGAGGGTCAATCTGGATATTCATGACGAGCAAAGCTTGCTTGCGCTTTTCAAGGAAGCATTGCAGCAGTATCAGTGTTACCTAAGGAAATCACACTTTGATGGCAAGTCTATAAACGAATTTCCGGTGAAGTCTCCTATGCTAAATTTAGAAGACATTGAATGGAAAAACCTTATTATGCACTGGTCTTGTTCCGAGGATGAGGTACTGGCTATGATATCGCATGACAATTTGAACTTCTACTTTTCCGCATGTGCCTTATGGATCTTTTTTGCAGGAAATCTGCTCGAAGAAGAATTCCGGTTTGAAAAGAACGATAGGATATCGCAAATATGTTGCCCGCTGCTTTGCTCTTGTTAGTACCTGTTTACCTATATCACTGTACTTGCATACATACCTGGTTCATTATGTGACAATAGTATGCATGATAGCTTGCTTATCAATTGTTCGCTCCAAATTATCTGATCTGTATGAATGGTTACATTAGTGTAGAATACATCCAATGCCAATATTTTTTTTACTCTGCATAGTTCTGGTAAGTTCCTGTTGTCCTTTATCAATGTACTTATATTGACAGGTAGTTGTTCGTGTACCATCACTCTGCAGCTTATTTACCTTTGCCCTCCATTTTCTACACATCATATCTATATTTACTCTTACCATAAGGTTGGATAACACCGATGGTACTAAAGAAGTTTAGCTCTACATTGCTCTTGGTTTTACCTTTTTCCTGTATCGTTGTACTTACATTTATAGCTACATGGTTATGTAGCATCACTCTTCATCTTATCTTAAATATTCTCCATTTTTTATTATATTGTCACATATATATTTACTATTAACAAAATGTAGAATAAATGCAATGTTGACGAAGAATAGTCTGTGGTAAACTACTTGAATTGCCCCCCCCCATCAGCATGGACAGTAAGAAATGTGATGAATTGTCAGCACTGATACTTATATGTGCAAAACTTGTCATCTGTCTACTTTTTTATCTTTCAGAGTGAGGAGGATATAAGTGTCAAACAAGCGCAGGCTCATCAGCTTATTCAGCTACTTGCGCTGTAGCTCCCTAGCAAGGCTAGCCTTTCTTGAACTCTATTGAAGTGTTGTCGGTTTTGTATATTATTTTGTCGGCCTATTTATTTGCACTAGTGGTGATCTTTGATGCCGAGTGTATGTAATCTGCTGTCTGCTTGTGCTTTATTATCATAGTGGCGAACTTTGATGCCCAGTGAATGTAATATATCATAATTTCTTTGTTGTATAGTCTAGGTTTTTTCTTATTCACGATGCTGCAGTTATTTTACTGTATATATATCCAGTCTTCGCAGTATACCGGCCAAACAGTAAAATTACGGTACATAATCGGGCCATCATGCAAATCACTATGTATGATCTGCATCATGGGCCCCATCATCTTGGTTCGTTAACAGGCCTAAATGTAAATTGGCCCACTAGTAGATTCGGGCCTTTAATAGGCTGAGTAAACCGCCGGCCCTATTTTCGCAAGAAAACTCAATGGGATTTTAGGAGGCTGAAAAGTAGGTTTGGCCTGAAACGCGTCGAACAGCTCACGGGCCGGCAGCAGGCCGAAATAGACCCTGACCCATGATTGTGCCAATCAAATCACTGGCTTGTAATAGGCCAAAATTGTCTCGGTAGTTCTTTGGCCCAATCAGATTATCGACTGTGAGCAGGCCGGATGCAAATCCGACCATAGTTAGGCCCAACTATATGACGGGCTTTTAACAGGCCGAAATAAATATAGGGCAAAATGTTAAACGGGCCTTTAACAGGCCGAAACTAATATCAGGCTGAATTACTAAATTGGTCTTTATCAAGTGGGCCCAAAATCATAGCGTCCAGTTGATGGGCCGAATCTGATATGGGCCATAATTTAGCTCTAAGCCTCTAAAAGGGCCGGACCTGATCTGGGCCATAATTTGGCCCAGAACATGGTAGGCTTTTAATGGGCCGGATCTCATATGGGCCTTTATTAGGCCTAGAACGTGGCGGCTGTTAATGGATCGGATCAAATATGGGCCGGCATTTGGGCCGACCTACTTGTGTCCTCAAAATCTTGTCGGCCTTCAGCTGGGCCGGCTCATTATGGTCGGTGAAATCTCGTGGGCCTTTAGCTAGTCCAGCCCATTATGGCCCGCAAAATCTTGTGGGCCTTTAGCTAGGTTGGCCCATTATGGTCCGCAAAATCTTGTGGGCCTTTAGCTGGGCCGGCCTATTATGGACAGGAAAATCTTGTGGGCCTTTAGTTGGGCCGGCCCATTTAAACTTTATGGGCCACTTTTGGGCCGGTTCACATGTTAACATTTCATAAGCGCATCTCACCCATTGGATGAGTGACACCTGTGCCAACGCGGAGCTGACACGTGTTTCCTCCAGCCAATGATGATTTTACACGTGGAAAATCCCCATTGGTCCAGGCTATTAACGGGTTATCGGATCCGAAACCGGACCCGATAGCTTAACGGTGTTCCGTTACGGTGGATGCCACATGTCGGTCATCCTTGACGAAAGCACTTTTGTGACGCGCGATTTATCATCACAGAAGTGGACACTTCCGTGATCATAATTATGGTAATGTGATGGAACACTTCTATGACAGCACAGGCATGACTATCTTGATTCTGTCATAAAATCATCATGGATGTACATGCATGACAGAAAACATGACCTACTGTGACAAACATGTATCATCACAGAAGTGTATTTTTTTGTAGTGCCCCATGCTATTGCTCCCCGGCAACGGTGCTAGAAAAAGGTCTTGATAACCTAGAAGTATAGGGGATCAGTTGTAGCCTTCTTCAATAAATAAGAGTGTCAAACCCAACGAGGAGCTAAAGGCAGAACAAATATTCCCTCAAGTTCTATCGACAATCGATATGACTCTATGCACACATGACGTTTGCTTTACCTAGAATAAGTATGAAACTATTTTGCAAGAATAAAACTACGAGTACTTTGCGAGAATAAAACTATGGATAAAATGCAAGGTAGTAAAAGTAGATAGCTTTTGTCAACAAGAATGTAATGTGTCCCTAGGCAATCGATAATAAGTACCGGTAATCATTCTTGGAATTTTATATGAGGGAGAGGCATGAGCTAACATACTTTCTCTACGTGGATCATATGCACTTATGATTGGAACTCTAGCAAGCATCCGTAACTACTAAAAATCATTATGGTCGTGAAACCCAACAATAGCTTTAAGTATCAAGTCCTCTTTACACCCATACGCCATGACCCACTTATCCGCGTTTAGGCTGCTGTAATCCCCCGCAACACTGACAATAAGCAAACCATGAACATATTGCAACACCCTACAATGGGGGCCCCTCACGTTTCGCGAGATGGAGGGCACCGTAGGATAGCACCATAAATAAAATATACAATCATACCAACGAAGATCACGATTAACCCATAGGACAAAACATATCTACTCAAACATCATAGGATAACCATAGATCATTGGGAAATAATATATGGAGTTGAGCACCATGTTTAAGTAGATATTACAGCGCGGAGAAGGGGTGTTACACCACTGCATAGAGGGGGAGAAAATTGGTGTTTACGGTAGCAAGATTGTTGATGTAGATCGCCGTCATGATCCTTGCCCCGGCGGCAGTCCGGCGCCACCGGGAGAGAGGGGGAGAGAGCCCCCTCCTTCTTATTCTTCCTTCGCCTCCCCCTGGATGGGAGGATAGTTTCCCCTCTTGTCCATTGTCTCCATGGCATCAGGGGGGCAGGAGCCCCTCCGAGATGGGATCTCTCTCTCTCTCTGTTCTCTTCTGTTTCGCGTTCCCGAGATCTGGCCCTTCACAGTTTCTTTAATTCTCGGAGATCCGTAACTCCGATTGTGCTGATATTTTTACATGATTTTTTTCTGTATATAAGCTTCCTTGTGCCCGAAGTATAGCTCCAACTGATGTTCGAGGAGGGCACGATACACCAGGGCGCGCCTGGGCCTTAGTGGTGCACCCTGGTGGGTTGTAGAGGCCTCTGGCCTTCATTTATGTTGATTCCACCTGCTAAAATTCACAAATATTCCAAAATAATCCTCCATAGATTTTTATTGCATTTTGACTTCATTGACTTCATTCGATATGGATTTTCTGTGAAACAAAAACATGCAACAAAAAGGAACTGGCACTAGGCACTGGATAAGTAAGTTAGTCTGAATAAATCATATAAAAAGTTGCCAAAAGTACGTAAAAGTTGAATAATATTGGCATGGAACAATCAAAAATTATAGATACGACGAAGACATATAATGGTCGCTCGATGGAGTAGAACCGAACGGATGATCAAAGCTCTATCTCTAAAATGAGCTAATCCTTTGCTAGCCCTAAAAAGAGGGAGCAGGAGGAGTATATATAGTATAGGGTCACGAAAGGGTACATGGGCTTCGGCCCAACACATAGCGCACACATAGGTGTTGGACGTCCGACAGCTACCGGACGTCCGGTGGCTCGTAAGGGTCCGGTCGTCCGGTACTTGTCGAATGTCCGGTGTTTTGGCTTGGGTGGCTTGGCGTCAGATTTCCGGTCGGCGTCAGACGTCCGAGACGTCGGTCCTTCGGCTGGTCTCGGACTCTGGTGTTTTGGCTCGGACCTGTAGGTTTCAGATTTCCGGTGGAGGCTGGTGATACATCACCAACATATCTATAATTTTTGATTGTTCCATGCTGTTATATTATCATTATTGGATGCTTTATAATCATTTTATAGTCATTTTATATCATTTTTTGGTACTAACCTCTTGACATAGTGCCCAGTGCCAGTTGTTGTTTTCTGGATGTTTTTTACATCGCAGGAAATCAACACCAAACGGAGCCCAAACGCAACGAAACTTTTTGGGGATTTTTTCGGGCCAGAAGACATCCAATGGGCCAGGGCTGCACCTGGGGGTGCCTCAACGAGGGCAGCACCCACCAGGGCGCGCCTGGGGGCTGAGGCACACCTAGGTGGGTTGTTCCCACATCGGGTGCCCCCTAAACCACCTCTTTGCTCTATAAATACCCCAATATTCCAGAAACCCTTGGGGAGTCGACAAAAATAAATTCCAGCCGCCGTAGAGTCCAGAACCACCAGATCCAATCTAGACACCATCAGGGGGGGTTCACCACCTCCATTGGTGCCTCTCCGGTGATGCGTGAGTAGTTCTTTATAGACCTACGGGTCCGTAGTTGGTTGCAAGATGGCTTCCTCTCTCTCTCTCTCTCTTGATTATCAGTACAATGGTCTCTTAGAGATCCATATGATGTAAGCCTTTTTGCCGTGTGTTTGTTGGGATCCGATGAACTTTGAGTTTATCATCAGATCTATGTTTTTATCAATGAAATTTATTTGAGTATTCTTTGATCTCTTATATGCATGATTTCTTATAGCCTTGTATTTCTTCTCCGATATTTGGGTTTTCTTTCGCCAACTTGATCTATTTATCTTGCAATGGGAAGAGGTGCTTTGTGATGGGTTCGATCTTATGGTGCTTGATCCCAGTGACAGAAGGGGAAATGACTCGTATGTATCGTTGCTATTAAGGATAGCAAGATGGGGTCTATTTCTACATAAATAGATCTTGTACCATCATGTCATCGTTCCTATTGCATTACTCCGTTTCCCCATGAACTTAATACACTAGATGCATGCTGGATAGCGGTCGATGTGTGGAGTAATAGTAGTAGATGCAGGCAGGATTCGGTCTACTAATATTGGACGTGATGACTATATAATGATCATTGCCTGGATATCATCATGATTATTTGAAGTTCTATCAATTTCCCAACATTAATTGTTTTTCCACCGTATGATATTTTTCTCGAGAGAAGCCACTAGTGAAACCTACGGCCCCCGGGTCTCTTTTCATCATATTTGCCTTTGTGATCTATTTTCCTTTGCATTTATTTTCAGATCTATTAAACCAAAAATACAAAAATACCTTGCTGCAATTTATTTGTTCTGCGATCTATTTATCCTATCTACCACTTTTACCTCATGTTATTTGCCTATCTTGAGGCACCGTACCCGAAAGGGATTGACAACCCCTTAAACACGTCAGGTTGCGAGTATTTGTTATTTGTGTGCAGGTGATGTTTATATGGTGTGAGGAAGTTCTCATACTGGTTCGATAACCTTGGTCTGATCACTAAGGGAAATAGCTACCTTCGCTATACTGCATCATCCCTTCCTCTTTGGGGAAATACCGACGTAGTTCTAGCAAACAACAAAAGGAATTTCTGGCGCCGTTGCCGGGGAAGATCTTCAACATCAACCAGGTTCCTAATCACAAATATCATCTCCTCACATTTACATTATTTGCCATTTGCCTCTCGTTTTCCTCTCGCCCACTTCACAAAAATTTGCGGTTTGATTCGCCCTCTTTTTAGTTCACCTTTTTCTCGTCAGATCTCCTGTTTGCTTGTGTTTCCATGTGCCTTCTACTTGCTTGCATCTTCGCTTGCTAAAAATCTATTGATATGGATCCCCATCCACTTGCTAATCTTTTCAAAAGATCCAATTATGTTGAACCCACTGCTAGTGAATTGAGTTCACTAGATTATTTTTATGAAGCTTTGCTTGAGATTTATGAATCTGAAAAATGTGATGAAGTGCTAGACGAAGGAATTTATAAAGTTATTCATGATAGCTTGTTGGATGAAAAGCATGATTGCAATAATGTTATTATAAATTCTATTAATGTAAATTGTGCTAATAATATGCAAAACCCCAAGCTCAGGGATGCTAATTTTGATATGTCCACTACTTATTGCAATGATCATGATTGGGGTGATGATGTTTCTCATGATCTTGAAAATTTATTTAAGCCTCATGATGAATATGATATTGATAATAGTGTTTGCAATAATATTGAAAGTGGGTTTGTAAGAGTGTCAACTTTAGATCCCACATATTTGGAGAGTGTTCATATGAATTTTTTGATAAAAGTTGGTTTGGAGTGGTCATGAGTTTAGTTAATGTTAATCCCACTATTTTGGAAGAGTGTCAACTTCGCATGCATATGAATCGTGTTGATGTTATGTGATAGATATATTGTTGAATTTTCTTATGCCCCTACGTGTAATTATTATGAGAGAGTAAAATATGGTTGTAGAAGTTTTCATGCTACTAATTTATCTCTCGTCATGTTGAGATTGCTATTGTCTCTTTCTTCTTCCTTGCATATGCTAGATGTTTCTTGTCTTGATAATTTGGTTGCCTACAAAATGCCTATGCATATGAAGTATGTTAGACTTAAATGTGTTTATCACATATTTTGTGAAGCTCTTTGTGCTTCAATTCTTCTCTTTCATGTGAGCATCATTGAGATCGCATGCTTATCTTAATGGCTATAAAGGAAGAGCTTGTTGGGAGGCAACCCAACGAATAAAATAAAATTTTGCTTTTATTTTCTGTTCTTGTGTAATTGCACAATTATACCTCTAGTTATATCTGTTTTGTGGTTTAGTTTAGTGTTTGTGCCAAGCAAGGCCTTTGGGTTGATTTGGGTAAAAGTTGATTTGATCTTGCTGAAAAATAGAAACTTATGCACTCACGAAAATAATTTTCGTAAATCACAGAAACGTGATTTTGAGCTTATTATTTTTGCAGAAGATTAGTATACAAATTACTCAGGTTTTCCTAATTTTACAAGATTTTTTGAGTTACAAAATTATTCGAAATATCCAGATTGCTACAGACTGTTCTGTTTTTGACAGATTCTGTTTTCTTTGCATTGTGTGCTTGTTATTATGATTCTATGGTTTTCTTTGATGACTTTTGCCATAGAAAAATTGGAATGCAGAAGATATAATGCAAAGAAAAATAAGAATAGGTTTGCAACAATACTTATAGTAGTGGTTTGCTTTCTTATACTAACGGATCTCACGAAGGTTTTGTTGGAGTTTTGCGTGATGGAAGTTTTCAAGTTTTGGGCGATCTTATGATGGATGAAGGAATAAGGATTAGCAAAAGGCTAAGCGTGGGATGCCCGATGCACCCCAAGATAATATTCAAGAAGTAGCAAGCAACTAAGCTTGGGGATTCCCCCAGTGGAATCCCCGCTTTCTTCTAACAACCATCGGTATTTTACTTGAAACTATACTTTTATTCGTCACATTTATGAGTTTTGCTTGGAGCATCTTGTATGATATGAGTCTTTTCTTGTTTTGTTTTGTGTTTTAAGTGTTGAATCCTTGTTGAACATACCTTTTTGAGAGAGCCAAAAATCATGTTATGCTTGCTCCTATGCTTCACTTAAATTTTTAGAGCCATGGATTTGCTCTAGTGACTCACTTATATCTTTTTGAGAACGGTGTGCTTTGTCATTTTTGAAGAAATGCTCTCATGCTTCACTTAGATTTATTTGGGAGTTAGTTAAATTTCCAGAAATTCTCTCTTGCTTCACTTAGATTATTTTGAGAGAAAGAAAAAATATGCTCATGTTCTTCACTTAAATTTGTTTGACCTTATCAAAAGCAACATATGAAAATAGTCCCAAAGTGATAGGTATCCAAGGAGGATATAATAAAAACTTTCATGAAGATCATTGTACAAAATAAACTTGATTCTTAGTAATGGTTTTGAGATATGACAATATGATATGTGAGTCATGTGGATGAGTAATTGTGCTTTAGTAAGAAAATTGATGTTAAGGTTTGTGATTCCCTATGAAAGCATGAAAGTCAATAGTTATGCAATGAAATTTATATCCTACTTGTGGTGCATTATTTGGTGTTACTTATGCTTAATGCTTGGGTACGAGATTTTTCGCTTTTTGGTTGGTCGCTTCTCAATCTTTTTGCTAGCCTTCATTTTGCACTAAGTATGATCACCACTTGTGCATCCAAAACCCTTTAAGCCAGTTTTGCCTTATGAGTCCACTATACCTACCTATATGCAGTATTTCCATGCTGTTCTAAGCAAATTTGCATCTGCCATCTTTAATTTTCAAAATAAGTTTCTCTTTTGTGTGCTTTACGGCTCGCGAGGGGGTGAAGGGTTGAAAGGTGACCAATATTTTCCATGCTAGATGTGTTATTCTCACGATGAGTGTTTATTCACTTGTCATTGCACGAGAGTACGACAAAGGTGTTAGGGATGCCCAGTCCCGAAATGAAAATATGAATTTACTTTATGTTGCCAAATAATAAATTCCTTGGAAAGTGTTGGTATGGAGGGCAACCGTGGATTTAGCTAGCCATGGAAAGTGAAAGTAATGGTGGAAAAAGGAATAAACTTTATTTTATGTTTGGGAACCGCCTATGATGTATCTAGCATGGAAAGTGTTGGGATCTCTAAGTCATTTTTGTTGGTGGGAAAAGTATGCCTCTCAAAAATGTTTTTATCTCTCAATTTAAGCTTTGAGATGTGGCACCTCTAAAAATCCCTACTTCCCTCCACGAAGAGCCTTTCTTTTACTCATGCAAATCTTTATTTTGAATTTGAGTCTCCATCTTCTCTTATAAAGGAGCAACTAAGGGGCACTATGATCATATTTGAGCATTGGGTGTAGCTAATATTCGAGTGTGTTTCATGGATGGATCAATAGTTGAGCATAATGAGCTAGGGATAACTTGCTTTAGTATTGATATTTTGAAAGACATGGTTGCTTGTTGGTATGCTTGAGTATTAAAGTCTTCATGTCAAAACTAGACTATTGCCTTTAATCCTATAAAAATACAAATGTACATGCTATAAAGAAAAGAAATGTGATGAACATGTTAGGCAGCATTCCACATCAAAAATTCTGTTTTTATCATATACCTCCTCGAGGATGAGCAGGAATTAAGCTTGGGGATGCTAATACGTCTCCAACATATCTATAATTTCTGATTGTTCCATGTTGTTATATTATCATTATTGGATGTTCAATGCCAGTTGACATAGTGCCCAATGCCAGTTGTTGTTTTCTGCATGTTTTTGACATCGTAGGAAATCAATACCAAACGGAGTCCAAATGCAGCGAAATGGTTTGAGGGTTTTTTTGGGGCCAGAAGACATCCAGTGGGCCAGGGCTGCACCTGGGGGTGCCTCGAGGAGGGAAGCACCCACCAGGGCCCGCCTGGGGGGCCAGGCGCACCCAGGGGGGTTGTGCCCACCTCGGGTGCCCCCTGAACCGCCTCTTTGCTCTATAAATAACCCAATGTTCCAGAAACCCTACGGGAGTCAACGAAAATCAATTCCAGCAGCCGTAGAGTCCAGAACCACCAGATCCAATCTAGACACAATCACTGAGGGGTCACCACTTCCATTGGTGCCTCTCTGATGATGTGTGACTAGTTCTTTGTAGACCTACGGGTCCGTCGTTAGTAGCTAGATGGCTTCCTCTCTCTCTCTCTCTCTCTTGATTATTAATACAATGGTCTCTTGGAGATCCATATGATGTAAGCCTTTTTGTGTTGTGTTTGTTGGGATCCGATGAACTTTGAGTTTATGATCAAATCTATGGTTTTATCAATGAAAGTTATTTGAGTCTTGTTTGATCTCTTATATGCATGATTACCTATAGCCTCATATTTCTTCTGTGATATTTGGGTTTCGTTTGGACAACTTGATCTATTTATCTTGCAATGGGAAGAGGTGCTTTGTGATGGGTTCGATCTTATAGTGCTTGATCCAAGTGACAGAAGGGGAAACGACACGTATGTATTGTTGCTATTAAGGATAACAAGATGGGGTCTATTTCTACATAAATAGATCTTGTCTACATCATGTCATCATTCTTATTGCATTACTCCATTTTTCCATGAACTTAATACACTAGATGCATGCTGGATAGCGGTCGATGTGTGGAGTAATAGTAGTATATGCGGGCAGGAGTCGGTCTACTAATCTTAGGTGTGATGCCTATAAAATGATCATTGCTAGGATATCATCACGATTATTTGAAGTTCTATCAATTTCCCAACAGTAATTGTTTTCCCACCATTTGCTATTTTTCTCGAGAGAAGCCACTAGTGAAACCTACGGCCCCCGAGTCTCTTTTCATCATATTTGCCCTTGCGATCTATTTTCCTTTGCACTTATTTTCAGATCTATTAAACCAAAAATGCAAAAATACCTTGCTGCAATTTATTTGTTCCGTGATATATTTATCCTATCTACCACTTTTACCTCACATTATTTTCCTATCTCGAGGCGCCGTACCCGAAAGGGATTGACAACCCCTTTAACACGTGGGTTGCGAGCATTTGTTATTTGTGTGTAGGTGTTGTTTACGTGGTGTGAGGAGGTTCTCCTACTGGTTCGATAACCTTGCTCATATCACTGAGGGAAATACCTACCATCGCTATACTGCATCATCCCTTCCTCTTTGGGGAAATACCAACGTAGTTCTAGCAGACATCAGCTGGTGGTCCGGTTGCTGGAGGATGTCGGTTGTCTATTCCTTGTCGGTCGTCTGGTCGATGTAGCGTTCTCTGGCTGGGCCTTCTGGCTGGTGAGTCCTCCAGGGAACAGACGTCCGACGGGGACCAGTCGGCCGGTAGCTTTCAACTTCCGGCGGCTTCTTCTCTTTGTCGTTGCACTCGGTGTCCTGCCCGTCTTAGTTGTTGAGTGTAGTTGATCCATGGCTTCCTTCTAAGTACCTGATCACACATCGAATTTCCTCTTGATGTAGTAGCCATGTCTCACATGTGGAAAGTGTTAGTTCAGAGAGGAGCGAGTTCACCTTAGTTTTGATAGCCCTTGCTCGAGCTCTTGTCATAGGTCCATCTGGTGTCGTAGGAGACAAAGGTAGTGTCAGTGTCAAAACCGGCAGATCTCGGGTAGGGGGTCCCGATCTGTGCGTCTAAGGCTAATGGTAACAGGAGGCAAGGCACACGATGTTTTACTCAGGTTCGGGCCCTCTCGATGGAGGTAAAACCCTACTTCCTGCTTGATTGATCTTGATGATATGAGTATTACAAGAGTTGATCTCCCACGAGATTGTACAGGCTAAACCCTAGAAGCTAGCCTATGAGGATTATGATTGTCTCTAAGGACTAAACCCTCCGGTTTATATAGACATCGGAGGGGGCTAGGGTTTACATAGAGTCGGTTACAAAGAAGGAAATCTAATATCCGGATCGCCAAGCTTGTCTTCCACGCAAAGGAGAGTCCCATCCGGACACGGGACAAAGTCTTGAGTCTTGTAACTTCACGGTCCAGTAGTCCGGCCAAAGTATATAGTCCGGTTGTCTGGATACCCCCTAATCCAGGACTCCCTTAGTAGCCCCTGAACCGGGCTTCAATGACGATGAGTCTGGCGCATAGATTGTCTTCGGCATTACAAGGCGGTTTCCATCTCCGAATACTCCAAAGTAAACCCCGAACACTTAAATTATGTCTGGCTCTGTGAGACGATTTTCACATACCACCGTAGAGAGAATGATATTTCAAAAATCTGATCTGCTGACAACAATTTTTTTCAACGGTGTGCTCTTACTCCATGGCCTGGTCCAGCACGGATCGGTTTTTCTCAGCCTGCCTCGATACGTGTTGCGAGGCGGTTTCATTGGCACGCCTTTCCCAAACAGAGATCGTGTTCCTCTTATCGCGGGATCCGCCATCAATACGGGCGCGTGCAACCCCACGACGCCTGTTGGTATGACTCCGTGTTTTTAGGTAAGTCCCAAGCGGTTGTGCTGAGGACGCTTGAAATTCACCCCCTTTATAGAGGGGCCGAGGCCTATCCCTCTTTTCTACCACGCTCGCGCCTTTTCGCATCTCGAGTTCCAACACCCGAAGCCCAAGCTTAAGCACTCCGGCTCTTCAATCATGTCTGAATCCAACCTTCAAGTCTGGTGGGTGGCTTCCTCTGTCACAGAGGAGGATATTGCGAAGCTTAGGGAGGTCAGATATCTCACGCCGACATGAAGCACAAGCTCCCTGCTCCAGGGCAGGTCATCCCTACTCCCGAGCCCAATGAGAGCGTCATATTTGTTTCTCACTTCCTCCGCAGCTTAGGCTTCACTCTTGATCCCTTCGTGAGAGGTCTCATGTTCTACTATGGGCTAGATTTTCATGATCTAGCTCCGGACGCCATCCTTCATATCTCGTCGTTATCCTTCATATCTTCGTCGTTATTTTCATGATCAAGTAAAGTGTCCGGACACCACCGAGGATGTGGGCCTGACCTGCAACCGCCCAGATACCCGAGTAAGTAACCCAGAAAGCGAACACTTCGTTTATTTTTATCTTAACATTATTCTGAAAACCATCTGCGGCCAGGAATGGCTCAATAAGGCGGAGAGAATCAGGTGTCCGGCGCCACTTCCCGAAGGCTTACCCAGTCCTGCCATAGCCAAGATGCTTAGTCATGTGCTAAGTCAAGTGCCCTCGGGGAAAGATGAAGGGAAGAACGGAGAAGCAGAACTTCACACATTGCACATCCAAACCGGGGGAATTACTACCTACCCAAAGGAGGATAGTCGGGGAGGGGAATCTAAGGTCCCCTCCCCTCGCGGGAAGAAAAGGGCCGCCTCCGAAGACTTGGAGACGGAGGTGCCCAGACAAGGAAAGAAAACTTCACTGGTGGCCCTGCCCCGAAGGGCGTCCTCACCGCGCCATGCCTGCAAACGGGCCAGCCCTCAGCCGAGCTAAAAGTTAATTGCAAATACAAAGCTACCCCTCCCTCCTTCGAGAACAATAACCGGGATCCCTCTTTTGCAGTCCGGCTAGCAGCTGTTCTCGACAGAGTTCGTCATCAGGGGATCTCCTTCCAGAGATGATGGAGAGTGAAACCCCACCAGCCTCTCCGCCTCATGGGGCGGGCGACCCCGAGGTGTCGCCATGGAGGATTCCAGATTTGTCGAGACCAGAAGCTAGTACTTCGGTCGCCCTAAGCCCGGAGTGTTCGGCTCCCACGGGGGGTGATAAGAAGGGTCCAGCACAGTTCGGCGACCAGCCGGACACGCTGACCGGCCTTCTGGAGCAAGCTGCTCTCTCGGAGGATCACCGTTCATTAATGAGAACGGTGCTTGAGAAGATTTCATCCGCCACAAGTGGGTTAAATGAATCTTTTACGAGCCTTCTCAGAGGCTTTGAGGTATGTAATGAAATACGTAATTTTTTTGATTGCGGCGCACGCGCTAGGTGTGCTTCATGTGGATAGTAGCCCCTGAGACTCTGGTTGCCGGCCTTAGGCGGCAATGGGAGGATCACATAGTTGAGTCATGATGGCACTGTATTAATGCGCAGGTGACGAAGGATCCGGCAGCCGACCGGTCCGTTGAAGTCGCCGAACTGAGGAGGCAGATTGGAGTTGTGGATGCCGATATCACACTTGTGAACGAGCGGCTTAATGAGTTGCGGAGTATGTGCTCTGCTTTCCTTATTTAAAGGAAATATTAAGAGGAGCATAATGTTAATATGTTATGCTTGGACTGCGGGCGGAGCTGCTGCCGTGGAGGCCCTGAGGGCGGAACTTGCCCTAGCCAAGGAACAGGTCCGGGCGAGCAATGCGGCTGCCCTAAAGGCGGACGAAGAGTTGAGAGCCCAACAAACTACTCATCGCTGTAGCGAAAATAAAATAGCCAAGATGGCTATGGAGCTGGAAAACGCCGCCAACCGGTATGAGCTTCTTGAAAAAAAATCAGGCGAATTCGGTTGACCTGAAGAAGGCCCTTGATGCGGCCAAGGAGACACGTTCCCAAATAAGGGATGCGCGGGAGGAGCTTCAACAGGCCGGAGAAATCGCGACTGGAAACTCTATCTATTGCGGATGAAGTTTTTAGATCCAAAGTACGCTCCCTGGTCTGACGCTGGAGCCCTGCAGACGCGTTTGCGGATTTGGCAAAGAGTACGGCTGATGCGACCTAGTTTTTCGAGGATCAAAAAGATAATGAAGTGGAAAAGCTGTTCTGGTCGCAATTTAGTGTTCCAACGCGCCCATTGCCATTGAGTGAGAGGATGGCTGGTGTGGACGAGCTCCATAGACTGTCCGGTCTTGCAATGCGGTCTATAATAAACCAACTATGGCCGAAGGGGCCTAAGCCGGACAGTTATTTTGGTTTAGTGCAACAATTCCTTGTTGCCATATCGCGGATCGATGCCATGAAGAGGTCTGCGTGCATAGAGGGTGCACGGATGGCTCTTGCCCGCGTTAAAGCATATTGGACAGACATGGAGGCCACCATCATTACAACCCAGAGTCCGACGGGAAGCCAGGATCCGGCCGAGCACTACTTGGAGCAGGTAACAGAAGGTGCTCGCTTAATAGAGGCTCAGTGCTCGAAGAATGTCATGTTCGAGTGACAAATCGTTTCATTGTAAAAACAATTTTATTGTAATTATGGAGGCTATGTTTATACTTTTTGCCCGAAAGTGCTATTGTGCCTCCTATGCGGCCGTTATATATATATATATATATATATATATATATATATATATATATATATATATATATATATATATGTACATACATAAACACTATTCTGATCCCGGGATCAGAATAATATTCTGATCACAACCTGAACTGCCTGAGTAACGCGCCTGAACTTCCCTCTGTACTGGGTTGAACTTCAGCTAAAAAGTGTCCAAATGAGGCTTGCGATATATCGTCGGAAAGCTATGGACGCCAATATCATGATCCAAGTTAAATTTTTGGCAAAATGTAAGCGGTTTAAGAGCAGTTTTGAAAACCGTTTTTTCTTCATACAAAAAACGTGAATCGTATTTTCGATCGCATTTCTAAACCGCTTATCGGAATGAGGTAAATAATATAGCACTGGAAAGCTGCTGCAAGACCGCTCCTTCGACATGTTGAAAGTTTTCTCTAATTCCCTATGGATAAAGAGTTATTTTGAAAATCGCAAAATTTAGCAAACCAAACAGCCGAGTTCGTATTTTCAATGTAATTTCTAAACGGCTAATCCATTTGAGGCAAATGATATGACATTGGAAAGCTTGTGAAAATGCGCTACTTTTTCATGTTAAAAGTTTTTTCTAATTTGGAACGGTTTAAAAGTAATTCAAAAAATGGTACAAGTTCCACCGAGTTCGTATTTTTGAGCTAATGTTTTACACGTACGGCCGAATGCAACAAATGATACGGGGTTGGAAATCATGAGCAAATGCGAAACTTTTTCGTATATATTGTTTCTCATAATTCGTTACAGTTTATGTCAAATTGGAAAATGGCTAAAACGTTTTTTTGGCATACTTTCTACATACTTTATCGGAATGGGGCAAATAATATACCACTGAAAAGCTACGGAAAATGCAATTTTCGTGTTGATGGTTTTCTCTGGTTCCAGGCCGTTTTCAAGTAATTGCGAAAATGGCGAGATCATTTGTTCTGCCTTTATCGCGAAACTGATTCTTCGAAAATGCACCGCGTGAAGAACCTGAACTTCTCGACACGTGTACTTGAACTTCACTCTGTTTTTGACGTGCTTTTTTTTGTTCGTCTATCTCTATCCACTGCTCCTATCTCACCATCCACTCACCGGAATTGAGCAAGTAATATACCGATGGAAAGGTACTGTAAACACGCAACTTTCCCGTGTTGATCATTTTTTCATACTCGCAATGATTTTAAAAGTTTTTCATCTGAAATTCATTCAGCGTAGTAGTTGTACTTCATGTTGTTTTCACGTTGAACTTCTGTAACGTAATTTTGTTTGTACACGCGCCTGAACTTCCCTCTGTGCGAACCCGAACTTCGGGCTATGTTCGCAACTGTGGCTTCCCCCACGAATTTTTCTTGTTAGTCATGTTCTATATGATGTTAGTGTAATCTAGAAATGTTTTTTAGCAACTAAATAACGGTTTTAAATAGGAATCTCGCTTGTTGGCGGATTTTCCTCTCGGGTCATGATGAAATTGTGTTTTTTGCAATTTTACTGCCTGAGTTGTTCGACCTGAACTTCTCCCAGTGCTAGGTTGAACTTCCGCCAACATTACCCAAATGGGGCTTGTGATATACCGTTGGAAAGCTATGGACACCAGTATCATGACCCAAGTTAATTTTTTGGTAAAATGTAAGCTGTTTAAGAGCAGTTTTGAAAACCATTTTTTGTTCACATAAAAAACGTGAATCGTATTTTCGATCGCATTTGTAAACCGTCTATCGGAATGAAGCAAATAATATGGCATTGGAAGGCTGCTGCAAAACCACTCCTTCCACATGTTAAAAGTTTTCTCTAATTCTCTACGGTTAAAGAGTAAATTGGAAAATCGTAAAATTTCGCAAACCGAAGAGCCGAGTTCATATTTTCGATGTCATTTCTAAACGGAAAATCCAATTGAGGCAACTGATATGGCATTGGAAAGCTTATGAAAATGCGCTACTTTTCCATGTAGAAAGTTTTTTTCTAATTTTGAACGGTTTAAGAGTAATGTAGAAAATAGTACAAGTCCTATCGAGTTTGTATTTTCAAGCTCATTTTTTAACCGTGCGTCCGAATGCTGCAAATGATATGGCGTTGGAAAGCTTGAGTAAATGCGAAACTTTTTGATATGTATTGTTTCTCCCAATTCCTTACTGTTTTATGTTAGTTTTGAAAATGGTTAAAAACATATTTTCGCCGTAATTTCTACAAACTTTGTCGGAATGGGGCGAATAATATACTATTCAAAAGCTACGAAAAATGTGAAACTTTTTCATGTTGATGATTTTCTCTGATTCCCAGCCATTTTCAAGTAATTTCAGAAATGGAGATATCTCTCGTTCTGCCTTTATCGCGAAACAGATTCGTTGAAAATGCATCGCGTGAAGTACCTGAACTTCCGTGACAGTTCTGCTTGAACTTCACTCTGTTTTTCACGTGCTTTTTTTGCTCGTAGCTCTTCATTCACTCACAAAAACACTCACCATAATTGAGAAAGTGATATACCGATGGAAAGCTGCTGTAAACACACAACTTTCCCGTGTTGATTATTTTTTCATACTCGCGACGGTTTTAAAAGTTTTTATCTGAAATTCATTCAGTGCATTAGTTGAACTTCTTGCTGTTTTCACGTTGAACTTCTCTGTCGTATTTTCATTTGTAATTTCCTCATCCATTCAATTAGTGTTACACAAATGATACTCCTTTTGTACAAACCCGTTCACAATATTTTTTTTAACTTTCTCTCACCAAGGAGTTGAATTTATAACAACAAAACTTGTAGTATTTGCTTTTTTATTCATTTTTAATACAAAATGCACACCGTGTAGTACATGAACTTCTTGTAGTTATCAATCGAACTTCTCTTGGTTACGTGAAAATATCTGAGTTTTTTATAAATATTTATCTGAATTTCTGAATCCTTTTTTATGAATTTCGAAGCGCTCTATAATCATCGAACTTCTCCATCTTTTTGATATGGACTTCCTGGTTTTATTGATTAATCTTTTTATGAATTTCTAAGTGCTCTATTTCTAAAATTTGAACTTCTTGTTATTTTATTTTTGAATTTCTTGTTTCCATTCTTTAATAACGAGGGAAATCTGATTTTTCTATAGTCATCGAACTTCTCCATCTTCTTAATATGGACTTCCGGGTTTTTTTTCTTAATCTTTTCTTATGAAATTTTGAAGCACTCCATTTTTAAAAGTTGAACTTCTTGTTATTTAATTTTTGAACTTCTTGTTTTCCATTCTTTAATAACGAGGGAACTCTGAGTTTTCTATAATCATCGAACTTCTCCATCTTTCTAATTTGGACTTCCTGGTTTTATTTCTTTTATTAACGGAAAAAGTCCTACTTTTTGATAGACATCGAGCCGCTTCGTTAAATTTGAACTTCTAGGTTTATTTTAATAGAACTTATTCATTATGTCGAATAGAACTTATTGGTCTTATTCTTTAGTAACCGGAAAAAATTGAGTTTTCAAATAAATATCAAACTGCTCTGCTTTTAAAAATTGAACTTCTTGGTTTTATTATTTAGTAACAAGAAAAAACTGAGTTTTCAATATGCAATGAATTACTTCATTTTTTAAAATTGAACTTCTTAGTTTTTATCTTTAGTATTGGAGAAAAATGCCCAAAATGACATTTTTTTGTTTTTTTTAACTTCTAAGTCCTAGGTTTTAATATACTTTGAACTTCTCTGTTATTTTTATCTGAACTTCATATCTTTTATTTTTTGAGTAAAGTTTTTATTGCTTGTTTTTAAATAAACATGATTTTGACTTTTTTTATTTTTGATCTTCATGGCCGATTCTTTAATTCCTTTTCTTTAATTTCAACTTCTTCATTTTATTATTTAGTAACGAGAAAACATCTAAGTTTTTTTAACCTTTGAACTTCTCTCTTATTTTACTTTGAACTTCTTAGAGAAAAATATGGTTTTAAATAAGCAAACAACTTTCTAGGTTTTTACCTTTGAGCTTCTAGGTTTTTTGACCTTCCCGGTTACTTCAAATTGAACTTCTAGGGTTTCCAAATTTTAACTTCTATGTTTTTTTGACCTTCTCGGTTATTGCAAATTGAACTTCTTGGGTTTTCAAAATCCATATTTTATAAACCTTTTTTTGAACTGCTCTGTTATTTTGAGTTGGCCTTCTCTCTTATTTTTTGGAAACAAGGAAAATCTTACATTTAACAACTGTCCTCTGCGTCGAGCAAAAGCGGAGAAGTTAATTGGTTTGAAATAAAAAAATTGAACTTCTAAATTTTTGTTTCATGAATTCTTTGGTAGCAATACATGAACTTCTCGACAAGACAATTTCGAAGTTGCAAAACATGCACAAAAAAGAAGGGAAGATGTAAAATGAGTGTGCAAAAACTATAGAAATTTGGGTATAATTTGAGCATAAGAATCAGCGGCAAAAAGATAGTGCACGCTTACAAACAATATTCTCAAATGGCCTGGCCACATGGTAACTACATGCACCCAATCCTTTACATAAAAAATGCACTAACTAGTGGCGAACTTGCATCCATCCATCTTGTCTCACGTTATCCACAAAGTGCTGATGCGTTATCTTCTCCATTCTTTTCTTCTTCTGCCATGTATTCTCAAACAAGCAACATATTAATTCAGAAAACAACCGTAATCGTGGCCAATTTTTGGGAGAAGCTTCCATGCGCTCTTCTTTTTGCAGCTGGAGTTGACCATCAGGAGAAGCTGACGTGCAATGGTGGCCAATTTTCTGGCAGGATTCTGGAGTTGGGTTCTCCTATTGATGCACACGTAGCCACAAACAGAGTACTCATGACCTACCCAAGGCGCTGCCCGCGACCTTCCCAAGGCGCTGCATGTGACCTTCGCAGGGCACTGCCTGTGACCTGCCCATGACGGTGCCAGACCTCGGATGGCGCTGGATCCAGGGACGACACATGCGTCAGATCCACGCCGGCGCGGTGCTTGCTGCCATAGTGGATTCAAGGGGAGGGACGCCACCGCCTTGGTAGATTCAGGGGGAGGGAGGGCACCGCCGTGATGGATTCAGAGGGAAGTAGTTCGCTACCATTATATATTCAGAGGGAGAGAGGCCACCACCGCGGTGGATTCAAGGGGAGGGAGGTGACAGCGGCTCGTGGTATCCGGGGATCGGCGAAAGCACGCTGGCATTCCGGAGCCGCGCTGCCGTTTGGGAGGAGGGGAGGTGGCGCACCGGCCGTGGGGAAGGAGGGGAGGTGGCACACCGGCCGCGGGGGAGGAGGGGAGTCCCGCACCGGCCGCGGGGGAGGAGGGGAGGAGGCGCGCCGGCCGCGGGGAGGAGGGGAGGTTGCACGCCTACCATGGGGGAGGAGGGAAGGTCGCGCGCCGACCGTGGGTGTGAGGGTCGAGGAAGGGGTGGGGGCCGACCGCTACCGGGGATGGGATGGGATGGGGAGGGGAGGAGGCGCGCCTGCCACTTGGGAGGAAGGTGGGGACGGCGGTGATTGCTGCCGGGAGGGAGGTGGGGGCGGCGGCGCCTGCTGCCTAGGAAGGACACGAGGGGCGGGGATGGCGCAGAGCGGGCGTGGGGATAAGGTCGGGAGGTTTTTTTTATTCCATGTGTTCGGGAGTTCGGGAGGATATGTGTCGGCTCCTTATAGACGGGCGTTGTGATCCAAATAACTATTCTAATCCTGGGATTAGAATAGTACTATCCTATATATATATATATATATATATATATATATATATATATGTAATTTGAAAGTTAACAGTCGTTGGCTTCAGCCCCCACGCATACAATGCGGGGGTGTTCGCGAAAATATGCATAATCACACTTGATCCAACATCTTGGTCCATTAAGGAGGTGATCGCACGTCGAACTAGGCAACCGGACTATATAGCTTTAACACTTTCACTTAGCCATAGGAGTTTGACGGTGGGGCTACTATGTAGCCCCACGTACCTTTGCGTGCATCCGAATACGTGCGTGTGTGTACATGCCCGGGAAATGGTCCTTTGTTAATGTGGAGGAATCCTAAACATTCCGATAAGTCTTCGAGTGGTTGAACAGTCTCTCGCCGTATCATGACAGTCAGTTTTCGGCTTTCTCTACTGAGGTGCCCATCTGGAATAACCAGGCACAATCACAATAGTTCTCCTTTGGCTGCCTTAGCCAATAAGAACGGAATGTAAGGCGGCAAACCCAGGAGCCGAGCAAACCCAACATTTGACGAAAGACATGATTCGGACCTGATGCATATAAGGCGAAACTCGCGACGCCGAACACTCCCGAAGGTATTCGGACTTTATAACATATACTGGGTTGAGTAACGCCCTTTATTATGAACCATGTATTTCTAGGTACGTGCATTAGTCAGTCGTGGCGAAATGCAAATAGCGGCAGTATCCTCTGTGGGTGTAATACCCATGGGATGTGTAAGCAACAAGAGACAATAAAGAAGGTTTACAAAGGGGCTTAATGTAAAGAGAAACCTTTGAGCGGGGCCCTGCTGCTCGTCAGCGCCTTTGTCTCTGTTGTGCCGTGTCCTAGGAGGGTATCGCACGAATGGTGTCTATAAAAAGGAAAACTCATGTAGAAGAGTATGACGTAAGCGTGCAAAGAGTTGGGTATCATCAACAGATAGTGAAAGTGTAAGACATTGGCCTGTTAATAAGGTCAAGCCAAGAGTTGGGCTTTATTAAATATCTATAGCCCCTGGTGTCCTCTATGGGATTACGTGTATGGCGCCCAGCTCAGGTTTATCTGGGCTATCGGACTCGTCTAACCGTGTCCGTGATCTTAACGACCAGTCATGCATTCTAATATTAGAGGTCGCTTAGAGTCCGGCTGCTAGAGCGGTCGCACACTCTTCCGCGCTTAAGGAACCCTCTGTATTTCCATTAGTGGTGATGACGCCATGTGGACCGGGCATCTTGAGTTTAAGGTAGGCGTAGTGCGGTACTGCCTTGAAGCGGGCGAAGGCCGTTCTCCCGAGCAATGCATGACAACCACTTTGGAGGGGGGCGGTGGTGAAGAGTAGTTCTTCGCTTCTGAAGTTGCCTGGGGAACCGAATGTCACCTCTAGTACGAGGGAGCCCCTGCAGCAGGCTTCAACGCCTGGTATCACCCTGTCAAAGGTGGTGTTACTTTGGCTGATTCTGGATGGGTCTATCCCCATCATGCAGATAGTGTCCTAGTATATTAGATTAAGACAACTGTCGCTATCCATGAGGACGCGAGTGAGATGGTATCCGTCGATTATTGGGTCGAGCACCAAGTAGCTGATCCTCCGTGCCGCATACTAGTCGGGTAGTCCCTGTGATCGAAGGTGATCGGGCAGGCCGATCAGTTGTTAAGTTTGAGGGCGACGCGCTCTATAGCGTATGCATCTCTGAGCGCACGTTCGCGCCTTCTCTTGGGTATGTGAGCCGCGTGGATCATGTTTACTGTTTTTACCTCCGGTGGGAATTTTTTATGTCCCCCAGTGTTCAGCTGGCAAGGCTCTTCCTCGTCTTCACTTGGTGTTTCCCTTCCCTTGTGTTTGGCATTTAATTTGCCGCCCTGCTTAAAGACCCATCATTCTCTGTGAGTGTGGTTCACAGTTTTTTTGAAGGTGCCATGAATTTGGCACAGTCTGTCCAGGACTTTGTTCAGGTTGGACGGTCCCTCTTTGCTGCCTTTAAATGGCTTCTTTTGTTGACCGGGTCGGGAGACCCTGAATCCAGCGTTGACCATTGTGTTGTCCGGACTTTCTTCCTTGTTTCGACGTTTGTTTTTATTGCGCCGTGGCTTCCCATTACCATCCCTGATTTCGGATGTGCCTGGGTCGCTGGTGCCTCTATGGGCCAACCAGCTGTCTTCACCCACGCAAAAGCGGGTCATAAGGCTTGTTAAGGCTGCCATTGTCCTCGACTTTTCTTGGCCGAGGTGTCTAGAAAGCCACTCATCCCGGATACTGTGCTTGAAGGCCGCTAGGTCTTCGGCATCCGGACAATCGACAATTTGATTCTTCTTAGTGAGGAATCTATTCCAAAGCTTGCGGGCGGACTCTCCGGGCTGTTGAATTATGTGACTTAAATCGTCAGCGTCGGGAGGTCGGACATAGGTTCCTTGAAAATTGGCCCTGAAAGCATCCTCAAGTTCCTCCCAACTTCCGATTGAGTTTTCTGGGAGGCTTTTCAACCAGTGTCGAGCTGGTCCCTTCAACTTGAGGGGAAGGTATTTGATGGCGTGGAGGTCGTCCCCACGAGCCATGTGGATGTGAAGGATAAAATCCTCAATCCAGACCCCGGGGTCTGTCGTTCCGTCATATGCCTCTATGTTCACGGGGTTGAAACCCTGTGGAAATTCGTGGTCCAGTACCTCTTCGGTGAAGCACAGAGGGTGAGCATCCCCTCTGTATCTGGACATGTTGTGGCGTACTGTTGACTGTTGTTGTGTCTGGTGATGATTCCGAACTGGTGACTGTAATCCTACACCGGAGCGTGTTCTCTAGGTCCATAGATGGACCTGGTCGTGCCGGCCTTTTTATCCAGGAGCTCACGTAAATCATGTACGGCGTCAGTAGATGCTCTATTACGGTTATGAAGTGGTTGTTCCGACCTACTGGTCGTATTATTCTTCGGTGGAACGGCCTCATCGTCGAATTTTGGCAGCAGCTTGCGCTTTGGATAGCTCTTTGTGTGACGATCGTCGCCATATTTTTCTTTAGTGTCTAGCAGTTTATTCCATCTGCGATCGAGCGTTTCCTGTGCGGCCTCAAGCCTTTGCTTCTGCTTCTTTAGACTTCTCGCAGTGGCCATAAGCTTTCTGTGGAGGTTATTTCGTTCCAAACGTGTTTCTAGGATGATGAATGCGTCATCGTCCGAACTGTGCTCCTGTCCCGGGGCAGTTTGATGAGTTCGGCCCTCGGGATCACTGTGATCGAGCGTCTGCTCTGGGTTGTGTTCGGTGTGACCTGGCTCATCCTGCTCCATCGCTGGGACCACATGGTCGTTGTTGCCTTCGGAGTTGACTGGGGTGTCGATCTTTCTAGTGCTCTTATCGCTGTTTTTATTGTGGCTGGACTTAGAGCAGCGTCTGCGCCATCGTTTTGGCTTTTGTCCGGGGTTTTTATCCTCCGTTATCTGGCCATCGTCTTCCTTAGGCGTGTCCACCATGTATATATCATATGATGAGGTGGCAGTCCAGCGCCCCGTGGGCGGTGGTTCGGAATCGTCCCCTGCTCCAACGTCCGTATCGTTGGTCATCGGAGTCGAAGTCAAGCATGTCTGTTACGTCGTCGACAGTGGCTATGAAGTGGGTGGTGGGTGGGCAGCGAATTCCCTCGTCGCCTGCTTCCCGCTCGAGCCGGACATAGTTCGGCCAAGAGTCTCCTGACAAAGAGAGAGACATTAACGAGTTCAGCATGTCGCCAAAGGGAGAGTGCTAGAAGATATCCGCAACGGTGAACTCTATTACCGGAGCCCAACCAGATTTGGTGGGCTCGGGGATGCGCGGACTGGAACCTACAGTCGGACACGAGTCTGGGGGTCTGGTGTGATAGGCTTCCTTGGGGGTGAAGCCGGTTCTCGGCTCTTCCATCAATGAGTGTGCGGCCTCCAGGGCGGGGTCCATCCACCCGTCCTCGGACGACGCGATCTGCCACGGATTTAGGTCCGGAGCTCCTGCAGGTGTGATAACCCGAATATTGTCCGATAGCAGGTCTAAGCCATGCTCGTCGTGACTGTTCAGCGCTCCTGGCATAGGCCCGAATCCATCGAAGATCAAGTCTCCGCGGATATCGGTCGTGTAGTTCAAGTTTCCGAACCTGATCTGATGGCCAGGGGCGTAGATGTCGATCTGCTACAGATGGCCAAGTGAATCGGCCCGCAGTGCGAAGCCGCCGAACACGAAGATTTGTCCGGGGAGAAAAGTCTCACCCTGGACCGTGTTGTTTTTGGTGATTGAAGGAGCCGTCGAGCCTTGCAGCAACGACATAGAGGAAGTCTCAATGAAAGCACCAATGTTAGTGTCAAAACCGGCAGATCTCGGGTAGGGGGTCCCGATCTATGCGTCTAAGGCTAATGGTAACAGGAGGCAAGGGACACGATGTTTTACCCAGGTTCGGGCCCTCTCGATGGAGGTAAAACCCTACTTCCTGCTTGATTGATCTTGATGGTATGAGTATTACAAGAGTTGACCTACCACGAGATTGTAGAGGCTAAACCCTAGAAGCTAGCCTATGATGATTATGATTGTCTCTAAGGACTAAACCCTCTGGTTTATATAGACACCGGAGGGGGCTAGGGTTTACACAGAGTCGGTTACAAAGAAGGAAATCTAATATCCGGATCGCCAAGCTTTCCTTCCATGCAAAGGAGAGTCCCATCCGGACACGGGACGAAGTCTTGAGTCTTGTATCTTCATGGTCCAACAGTCCGGCCAAAGTATATAGTCTGGCTGCCCGAATACCCCCTAATCCAGGACTCCCTCGGGTCGGTCCATGGCGATGACCATAGGATGCTCTGCATCATCTCCCTCCCCCTTGGGAAAGATCTAATATTGGATCGAGGGTGAGACATCTTTGACGTTGAAGATATCGCTCATGGAGTACTTGTCACGCGGTATGTCGATCTTGTACGCATTGTTGTTGTAGCACTCGAGAACCTTGAAGGGTCCGTTGGCTCGTGGTCGTAGGTTGGACTTGCATTCCTTGGGGAAGCGTTCCTTTCGAAGGTGTATCCATACAAGATCTCCCTTGTTGAATATCATGGGTTGCTTGTTGATGTTGATCTTGGTCACGAGTCGTTGTACTTGGCGCTCGATGGCGTGCCTTGTATCTTGATGCATCTTCTTGAGGTAGCTCACTCGTGCACTTGCGTACATGTTGATGCTCTCTTGTAGTGGTAAAGGTAGAATATCCAATAGGGACAATGGGTTGAAGCCGTAGACGATCTCGAAGGCGGACTTGCCGGTAGTAGAATGTCGTGCTACATTGTAGGCATACTCAGTGATGGGTAGGCACTCTTCCCACTCCTTGATGTTCTTCTTAATCGACACGCGTAGGAGAGTAGATAGCATCCGGTTCGTGACCTCCATTTTACCATCGGTTTGCGGATGGTATGCCGAAGAGAACAAAAGATTGATTCTGAGCTTGACGCATAGTGTTTTCCAAAAGTAACTTAGGAACTTGACGTCGCGGTCCGAGACGATAGTCTTGGGCACTCCATGTAGGTGGAAGATTTCCCTACAAAAAAGATTTGCAACATGTGAAGCATCGTCTATCTTGGTGCACGGGATGAAATGAGCCATCTTAGAGAACCGGTCCACAACAACAAACACAGAATCTTTGCCATTTCTAGTTCTAGGCAAACCAAGCACAAAGTCCATACTAATATCTTCCCATGGGTGATATGGAATAAAAATGGCATATAGAGACCACGGGATTGAGCTTTAGACTTAGCTTTGCGACATGTAGAGCATCGTTTGGTGAAGTGTGAGACGTCACGAAACATTTTGGGCCAAAAGTAGTTCTTGGATAGCATAGCGAATGTCTTGTCGCGTCCAAAGTGTCCCATAAGTCCTCCATGAGATTCTTGCAGAAGTAGCAAACGAAGAGAAGACTCAGGGATACATAGTTTATTAGCTCTCATAAGATAATCAACTTTGATGTAATAGCATTCCCAAGATGCATGCGTCAAACATTTGGCATGAGGAATAGCAAAATTAGGATCATGCGCATACAAGTCTTTTATGTGCTCAAAGCCAATGACATTCGATTCAAGTTGGCTAACAAGCATGTATTTGAGGGAAAGAGCATCCGCCACAACATTCTCTTTGCCTTTGATGTACTTGATGACATAAGGAAAAGACTCAATTAATTCACTCCAGTTAGCATGATGCTTGTTCAACTTAGTTTGACCCTTAAGGTAATTGAGTGTTTCAGGATCCATATGAATAATGAAGTCATGAGGGCGGAGATAATGCTCCCAAACATGCAAGACTCTCACTAATGCATATTACTCTTTGTCATAGATGGGGTAGTTAAGTTGTGCTCCGGAAAGTGTTTCTATAAAGTATGCGATGGGGCGCTTCTCTTGCATCAACACACCTCCTATGCCATAACCGCTAGCATCACAATGTATCTCAAAAGGTTTATCAAAGTTTGGTAAAGCAAGCAAAGGAGCATGTGTAAGCAAATTCATAAGCTCATGAAATGTCGTATCTTGGGATGGACCCCAAACAAATGGTGCATTTTTCTTACTCAAAGCATGCAAAGGGGATGCAATAGTGCTGAAGACCTTAACGAATCTACGCCAGAAACCGACTAAGCCATGGAAACTATGCACTTGTTGCAAGTTAGTTGGTTGTAGCCAAGTTTTAATAGCATCAATTTTAGCTTCATCTACATGCACACCCTTAGAAGAGACAACAAAACCCAAGAAAACAAGCTTATCAACACCAAAAAGGCATTTGTCCATATTAGCATAAAGACGCTCTTTTCTACGAGTTTGCAAAATGGTTCTAATATGGGTGACATGACGTTTGAGAGATTTGCTAAACACAAGAATATCGTCAAAATAGACCACAACAAATATGCCAATGTAAAGTCCAAGAACATAATGCATCACACACATAAAGCTGCCAGGTGCTTCAGATAAGCCCATTGGCATAACAAGCCATTTGTATAAACAAAACTTGGTCCTAAATGCAATTTTCCATTCGTCACGCTATTGTATGCGGATTTAGTAGTAGCCACTCTGAAGATCAATCTTAGAGAAAATTTTGGCTCCGCTAAGCTCATCTAGCATGTAGTCTAAGCGTGGGATGGGGTGACGGTATCTAACTGTGATAGAATTGATAGGACGACAGTGGGAACACGTGCGATATGTACCATCTTTCTTGGGAACAAGGATTACCGGGACAACACATGGGCTCAAACTTTCTCGTACATGGCGATTGTCGATGAGTTGTTGTACTTGCCATTGTATCTCCTTGGTTTCCTTGGGTTTGACGCGGTTGGGAGCCTTGTTAGGAAGAGGTGCTCCGGCTATGAGGTTGATTCGGTGTTCAATGCCTTATAGTGGAGGTAGTGCCAGAGGTAGCTCATCGGGAAGACGTCCTGCAATTCCTGCAAGAGAGAAGACAACACTAAATGTAGATTGTGTTAGTTCTTGCCACTTCATCCTTGCACAAAAGTACATAGAGCATAACACTTGATGGGTTCTCACACACTTCTCTCATGCAACTTTTGGTAGAAAATAGCGCAAAGTTTTTCTTATCGCTCATCTTGGAGGCACTCGTTTTGCGCTTGTGGCTGTCACTCCCTTTTGGGTGGCTCACTCTCTCACTATTCTCTCCATGATGGGTGGTTGCTTTCTTGTCGGACTTGGTGACATAGGTCGTAGCACGTACTCCTTTCCCGTCATCTTGAAGCTATAGTGATTTGTTCGCCCGTTGTGGATGACGCCGTGGTCGAATTGCCAAGGCCGTCCAAGTAGGTGGAAAACATACATAGGAACCACATCACACTCCAAAGTATCTTCGTATGCTCCGATCTTTCAGGAGACTTGAACCATGTGTTCCACTTGAATGGTGCCGGAATCACTAAGCCATTGGACCTTGTAAGGGTGTGGGTGCTTCATCCTGACCAACTGTAGCTTGGAACATAGCACTTCGCTTGCCAAGTTGTGGCAACTTCCTCCATCAATGATGACCTTCACGGACCTTCCATTGATGTCTGCCTTGGTGTGGAAGATATGGTATCTTTGGTCTTCGTCTTGTTGGTGTTGAAGTATCAATACGTTGGAGACAAGGAGAGCGGGGTTCGCACCATTGTCACAAAAAGACTTGGTCATATTCATCTTCATTGACTTGCCGGTGCATAGCCACATGCTCAAGGTCTTCCATTTCCCCTTCACTCATGGAGTCGTATGTGCCATAGTCATTGCGGATCATGGTGCGTTTATCGGTACACTCGAAGGACCTGTGGCCTCAGCCGCTGCATGTCAAGCATTTGATGGAACTTGTCTTGATGGTCTCATACGGTTGAGTTGTAGATGATGAAGCTCTTGGCTTGAAGTTGCTTGTAGTAGGAGGACGACTTGAGGTTGTCGAAGTTTTCTTGTAACTTGACTTGTCACCATTGCTTTGAGAAGGTTTGGTTGAGGTAGAAGTCGGTGGAGTCGTTGAAGCTTGGTTAGCGTAGCTGTAGTTCTTGGAAGAGTACTTGACATATTTGAAGTCATCTCGCACTTGTCGGTCCGCGTTGGTGGCTGGATGCACTAGCTTGATGAGGTTGGAGTAAGGTTGGAAGTCGGCAATCTTCTTGATAGGATAATTGAGTCCATTCAAGAAATGTGCCATAGATTGCTCATCATCTCCCCTGACATTAGCTCGTTTCATGGCGATCTCCATTTCCTTGTAGTACTCTTTAACACTCTTTGTTCCTTGCTTGAGGAGTTGTGGTCGTTTGGAGAGGTCGTGGTTATAGTATGTTGGCGCAAAGCGCGCTCTCATGACATCCTTCATTGGATCCCAAGTTGTGATTGGTGGTTCACCTCTTGCTTCTCGGTGCTTAATGACTTTCTCCCACCAAATGAGGACATAGTCTGGGAACCCAAGGGATGCCATGGCGATCTTCTTCACTTCCTCCTAGTTGTGCAAATGAAATATCTTGGCAAACTTCAATTCCCATAAAAGGTACTCTTCGGGGTCGTTGCTTCCTGAGAATTTGGGCATGGTGAAATTGATTTTGCCATAGCATTGCTCTTGATTGTGTTGGGGTCGGGGGTGATGATGCCCATGACGTGGAGGATTGTCACCCTCAAGTTGCTCTTGGCGTGGAGGATTCCCATTGCCTTGTTACTCTTGGCGACCTTGTGGTGCTTGTCGAGCTTGTGGAGAAGCTTGTGGAACTTGTCGATGAAATCATGCTTGATTTCATCGTTCTTGTACTTCCTCGCGAAGTGTTTCTTCTTCTTCCCGAACACGTTAGTTATGGGAAATGATGACACGATTGGTTTCATGGAGGGCACATGGCACCTCAAGGGCTTGCTCTTCACGTTGTTGTTGTTGTTGACGGAAAGCGTCAGCATCTTGCTCATCTTGATGCTGGTGTTGCCGCTCTTGCATTTTCTCTCATTGGCGTTGGCTTTCTTGCTCTTTCACTTGTTGGCATTGGCAATGCCTTTCTTTTGCTTGCTCGAGGGTAGCTTGATTTTGATGATGTCGATGTTCTTGTTGTTCAAGTTGCTCTTGTGGACCATGGCCGTATAGAGGATTGCAGTTCGCTTGGCGGTCGTGACGCACGGCTTAAGGAAGAGTGTTTGATGTCGATGTACTTGAGCTAGAGATGTTTTCGGAGGAGTGTCGACTCGAGTGACTCTGTCTTGAATATTACGAAGAGGTAGTAGAGCGGTGGGCCAACAAGGCATGAATCTCGTCCATTCTTGCATTGCTCTCTTGTTTTTGTTCGTCAAGCTTGTTCTCGAAGTAGTCTCTTGATGTTTCTCGGAGTGTCGCAATTCGATGGCGAGGTTGTCGATGCGGTCGCACAATGCTTGTTGTTCTTAATGCAAAGCTCTTTGTGCGCCGAAGAGGTGGTTCTTGGTGATGTATGCGTTCGGGTCCTCATCTTGCTCGATGAAGAGTGGGTTGGTAGAAGTAGTTGGTCTATGCATCATTCCAAGAAAATGTGAGAGTGGTGAGGGAGTCCTGGATTAGGGGGTATCCGGACAGCTGGACTATATACTTTGGCCGGACTGTTGGACCGTGAACATACAAGACTCAAGACTTCGTCCCGTGTCCGGATGGGACTCTCCTTTGCGTGGAAGACAAGCTTGGCGATCCGGATATTAGATGTCCTTCTTTGTAACCGACTCTGTGTAAACCCTAGCCTCCTCCGGTGTCTATATAAACCAGAGGGTTTAGTCAATAGAGGGACAATCATAATCATCACAGGCTAGCATCTAGGGTTTAGCCTCTACGATCTCGTGGTAGATCCACTCTTGTAATACTCATATCATCAAGATCAATCAAGAAAGGAAGTAGGGTTTTACCTCCATCGAGAGGGCCCAAACCTGGGTAAAACATCGTGTCCCTTGCCTCATGTTACCATTAGCCTTAGATGCACAGATCGGGACCCCCTACCCGAGATCCGCCGGTTTTGACACCGACATTGGTGCTTTCATTGTGAGTTCCTCTATGTAGTCGCTGCAAGGCTTGATGGCTCCTTCAATCATCAACAATAACGTGGTCCAGGGTGAGACTTTTCTCCCCAGATAGATCTTCGTGTTCGGCGGCTTCGCACTGCGGGCCAATTCGGTTGGCCATCTGGAGCAGATCGACAACTATGCCCCTGGCCAGCAGGTCAGGTTTGGAAACTTGAACTACACAGCCGATATCCACGGAGACTTGATCTTCGACGGATTTGGGCCTACGCTAGGAGCGCCGAACAGTCACGACGAGCACGGCTTAGACCTGCCGTCGGACAATACTCGGGATATCCAACCTGTAGGAGCTCCAGACTTAAATCCGGGGCAGATCGTGTCGTCAAAGGACGGGTGGACGGACCCCGCCCCGGAGGCCGCACACTCATCGGCGGTAGAGCCGAACACAGACTCCACCCCCAAGGAAGCCTGTGTCATCGGACCCCCGGACTCGTGTCCGGATGTAGGTTCCAGACCGCGCGCCCCTAAGCCCGCCGAATCTGGTTGGGCTCCGGTAATGGAGTTCACCGCTGCGGATATTTTCCAGCACTCGCCTTTTGGCGACATGCTGAACTCATTAAAGTCTCTCTCTTTGTCAGGAGACTCTCGGCCGAACTATGTCCGGCTCGAGTGGGAAGAAGGCAACGAGGGAATTCATTGCCCACCCACCACCCACTTCATTGCCAGTATCGATGATTTGACCGACGTGCTTGACTTCGACTCTGAAGACATCGACGGTGTGGACGACGATGTAGGAGAAGAACAGGAACCACCGCCCACGGGGCGCTGGACAGCCACCTCCTCATACGATATATATATATGGTGGACACTCCAAAAGAAAACAATGGCGATGAGGCAATGGAGGATAACCCCTCAAGGAAGAAGGCAAAGCATGGGCGTCATCGGTGCCGCTCCAAGCCCCGCCACAGCAATAGCGACACAGGAGACCAAAACAATCCGGATGGTGCCGAAGAAGAATACAACCCAGATCAGCCTGCCTTCGAGCAGGCCGAACAGGAAGACGGGCAGGTCAGCCCAGTCGAACAGGCGACAGACGGATACCCGGAGGAAGACAACTACATGCCCCCCTTCGAAGATGAGATGAGCCTCGGCGACGATGAATTCAGCGTACCCGAGGACCCCGTAGAGCAGGAGCGCTTCAAGCACCGACTTATGGCCACTGCAAGGAGCCTGAAAAAGAAGCAACAACAACTACAAGCTGATCAGGATCTGCTCACAGACAGATGGACTCAAGTCCTGACCTAAAGCACAAGTTGCTACCTCAACTCTAGGAGGATCCTATACTATCAGCACAGGACGAGGCAGACCGGCCACCTTGTGGCCGGGATAAAACAACGTACCAGCCTGCATCCCCACGCCAATATGCTACGGCTAGGGGCAATAGGCAGGACCTGCGAGACATACTGGAAAACAAGGCAGGACAGCCAAGATCGATCTACGGATCACGCCAGATACACTATCAACAAGTCTGGCCAGGCCGAACAAAGCCAACCAGACTTATTCGAACTGCGTAGCCACATAGCCCGACATAGAGGCGTCGAACACCCCCTCTGCTTCACTTACGAAGTGATGGATCACGAATTCCCAGAAGGGTTTAAACCTGCAAACATCGATTCATACGATGGCAAACCATACCCCGCAGTATGGATCGAAGACCTCCTTCTCCACATTCATATGGCCCGCGGGGACGATCTACATGCCATCAAGTATCTTCCCCTTAAACTCAAAGGACCGGCTCAACACTGGCTAAGCAGCCTGCTGGCAAATTCCATCGGCAGTTGGGAAAACATGGAGGACGCGTTGCTCGACAACTTCCAGGGCACGTACGTGCGACCACCGGATGCCGATGACTTGAGTCACATTACCCAACAGCTAGGAGAGTCAGACAGGAAATTCTGGACTCGGTTCCTAACTAAAAAGAACCAAATTGTCGACTGTCTGGACGCCGAAGCCTTGGCGGCCTTTAAGCATAATATCTACGACGAGTGGCTCGCCCGACATCTCGGCCAGGAAAAACCAAAGTCCATGGTGGCCCTCACGACACTCACGACCCGCTTTTGCACGGGCGAGGACAGCTGGTTGGCTCGCAGTAGCACCACGCCAATAAACTTCGGCACTTCATATGTCCGCGCCAACAACGGCAAGCCACGGCGCAACAGACATAAGCGTCAGAACAATGGCGACAACACTCAAAACATGGCAGTCAACGCCGGATTCAGTGGCTCAAAATCCGGTCAGCCAAAAAAGCCGTTCAAAAGAAACAATCAGGGATCGACCAGTCTGGACCGCATACTCGATCGCTCGTGCCAAATTCACGGCACCCCTGATAAACCAGCAAACCACACTAACAGAGATTGCTGGGTGTTCAAACAAGCCGGCAAAATAAATGCCGAAAACAAGGACAAGGGGCTGCACAATGATGATGACGAGGAGCCCCAACATCCGAACACGGGGGACAGAAGAAATTTCCTCCCCAGTTGAAAATGGTCAATACGATCTATACCACCCACATTCCCAAACGGGAATGAAAGTGAGCACTAAGGGACGTCTATGTTATGGAGCCAGTCGCCCCAAAGTTCAACCCATGGTCTGCCTGTCCAATCACTTTTGATTGTAGGGATCACCCTACCAGCATCCGTCATGACGGTTCAGCCGCATTGGTCCTAGACCCAATCATTGACGGATTCCACCTCACGCGAGTCCTTATGGATAGTGGCAGTAGCCTGAACCTGCTCTATCAGGACACAGTGTGCAAAATGGTCATCGATCCTTGAAGGATCAAGCCCACCAAAACCACCTTCAAAGGTGTAATTCCAGGAGTAGAGGCCCGTTGTACGGGCTCCATAACACTGGAAGTGGTCTTCAGATCCCCGGATAACTTCCGAAGCGATGAATTAATCTTCGATATCGCCCCTTTCCGTAGTGGCTATCATGCACTGCTTGGACGAACCGCATTCGCTCGATTCAATGTGGTACCATACTACGCATACCTCAAGCTCAAGATGCCAGGTCCTCGCGGGGTTATAACAGTCAATGGCAACACAGACCGCTCTCTCCATACAGAAGAGCACACTGTGGCCCTCACGGCAGAAGTACAAAGCAGCCTTCTCCGGCAAACCACCAATTCGGCGATAACAACCCGAACACTATTAAGCAAGTCCGGAGTACCCTGCAACAGGATCGCCAGGCATGCCAAGAGCGTGACTAGCAGTCCGACCTCCGCCCTAGCCCCATTCAAGAAGCATTAGTGCCGCGCGTACACAATTACGCACTCAAAATACCATGGGAATAGGAGGAGGCGCAATGGTGATATGGTCAACAGTGCGGTTCAGCCGCAACATACTTTAATAACCTTCTTTCTCTTTCAAGACCCTACTTTCCGGCAACCCCTTTAGAGAGTCGGATCATCGGACTTATCATAGGAGGGAAAACCAAGGAGGCAAAAGGCTTCGCGCACAACGGGAATAACCAGGTGGCATCTGTCAATGATCATTATACCTGTTTTGCATACCCGCATGCGGCCCGCCCTTCGATAGGACATGTCAAATAGTCTTATTTTGATTCTGCTTAACGCATCAATTGTACACATATGCTCGGACGTATTATCTCACAATGGGAAACAATATATAGCGTCAGCTTATTATTCCTATCTTCACATTTTTCCTATAAATGTTTATTTAATATTGAATCCGTACACTTTGGTACGGTCAGTTTGCGCGGGGCTTCTTATGGCGCCCCATAATACGGCAAGATAAGTCCGAACACTTTTGATAGTGCGGCACCCCGAACTTATAGCATTATATGCATCAGCTCCGAATCATGTCTTGGGTCAATAGTTGGGTTTGCCCGGTCCCTTGTTTTGGTACCTTACATTCCGTTATATTGGCTAAGGTAGCGCAGGGAGAACTACTGCGATTGTGTCCCGGTTCTTCCGGACGAGCACCTCAGTAGAGAAAGCCGAAAATTGACTGTCATGATGCGGCGAGAGCTAGTCGCTGTTCGAGAGGTCTTAAAATCCCTAAAGATTATTTCCGCTTTAGGCGAGGAATCGGCCTCGTCCGATTTAGGCGTATATAGCGCCCCAATTCGGCTTTTCGAATTCTAGGAGTTCGCCGAAATTTAAAATTGTAGACTTCTATGGCTAAGTGAGAGTTATAAAGCCGCATAGTCCGATTGCCTTGTTCGCTGCGCCAAACACCTCCTTTAGGGACCAAAAATTTGGATAAAGAGTGTTTGGGTTTTCCGCGAACACCCCAGTACTAGTTATGTGGTGGCGGAAGCCGACGACTGGCCTACTTTCAAAATTTTATAAACAGTCGCACAGAAGGTAATATTTTAAATCAACAAACGCTATATAGTGCAAACAAATTCATTTTCATATTACAAAAACAACAGGAGTACATTCACTCAAGGATTGTGTCCTTGGTACATTCATCGGCCACGAGGCGAGCGCCTTTCATAATGCCATCATAATATTTCTCGGGATAGCGATGCGCCTTGCCCTCCGGCGTTCCATCCTTCACCAGCTTCTCTTCATCCAGCTTGGCCCAATGCATCTTTGCACGGGCAAAGGCTCGGCGGGCACCCTCAATGCAAACGGATCGCTTGATAACTTCAAGCCACGGACAGGCATTTACCATCCTCTTTATAGGGCCGAAGTAGCTGGCGGGCAGGGGCTCACCAGGACACATCCGGACTATGAAATATTTCATGGCCACTTCGGCCACCCTGTGGAGTTCAATCAATTGCTTCAATTAGTCACTCAGAGGCATTGGGTGTTCGGCTCCAGCATACTGGGACCAAAACAGCTTCTCCGTTGAGCTCCCCTCTTCAGCACGGTAGAACTCTGTGGTATCCGATATGCTGCGTGGCAGATCAGCGAATGACCCTGGAGAGCTCCGCATTCGGGTAAGTAAAAGAAATGTCTCCTCCACATGCTTGCTTTGCATAATAAATGTCTTACCCACCGCTATTTTCTTGGCCGCCTGGATTTCCTGCTGGGCCTTTTGGGCTTCGGCCTTGGCGTCTTTCATGCTCAAAAGGGCCTTCGCAACCTCAGACCCTTTCATCTTGAAGTCACGCTCCAAGGAATCAAACTTCTTGTCGAGCTCCTAGAGCTCTTGCTGTACCTCGCCCACCCTAGCATCTTGCTTTGCACGCTCAATGCGCTCCGTGGCCGCCTTATCTTCGACCTCAGATAGCACTTTCTTCAGGGCCACCACTTCGGTCGTGGCCCCTATTACAAAAGCATGACGCTTTTTGTTAGCGTCACCAATTTTTTCTCCTCTATATGATATGTGAACGGGGTATCACTCACCTTTGTTCTCTTCGAGCTGCCTCTTCGTGAGGCTGAGCTCCTCTTCGGTCTGCTCCAGGTCCCGTTTGAGTTCGGTGACATCTGTTGTACGGGCAGCAACGGCAAGCAGCACCGCATGCTTATTCATATAGACACATACTGTTAGACTCATGCGGTTTAGAGTTGACCCTCTGTTTGGCTTTTCTTTCCAAACACCAAACAAAGTATCAGGGGCTACTGTCTATTGGGTGATAGCTTCTCACACTCTTTTACTTACCTCAAAGCGTGTGAGGAGGCTGGTACAGGCTTCGGTCAATCCGCTTTTGGCGGACCGAACCATCTGAATCACCGCACTCATAAGAGTATGGTGCTCTTCATCCATGGAATCACCGCGAAGCACTTCCAGCAGACTATCCGACGCCTCTAGTGCAAGGGAAGTCATCGGCACGGCCGGCTCGTCCTCCTTAGCGAGGGGCTGCCTACACAAATCTGGAACCTTTGGAGGTTCCGGTACAGTGTCCGGTTGGGAGCCCAATCTGCTGTGGCTCTCGTCATCATAATATGGGGGGATCCTGCGCCCCATGTGCCAGGCGTCTGGAATTTCTCCCTGGGGCATCTCCTGAGTCGCCTTCCCCAGCTCTGGGACCCTCTAGGATCATACCTCTGTGTCATTCGCAGGCCGAGGGGAGTTGGCCATCGGGAGCGAATTCATCGCCGAATCGCTCAAAGACCATCCCAAGAGGATACCTCGGGATGGGCCCTGGCCGGACTGCATATACGTGTTCGGCGTTATAACAAACTATGGAGCTAAGTGGCCCTAAAGTGTTACAGAGTGCGGATACTTACGATCTCACCAGGGGCTTGCCCCTGGGTAGCCACTCCTCCTCGCTGTAAGCGGCCGTGGTGGAGTGTTCCGGAAGGGGCGCCTTTCCCTTCTTTGGTGTCCTGGCCTCCCCCTGCGGGGCGGCTTTCCTTTTCTTCTCCTCCCCAATGTGGGGAGGCGGAATTTATTCTTGTTCCTGCCTCCGCGGGAGGAGTCTGCCTCATTGTCCTCGGACGACGAGCCTATGACGGCCTTGCGCCGAGGACCCTTCATTGTCCCCAGGGCCGCCCTCTTAGACCCTTCGGCCTCCCCAGATGGGGCGGCCCTTTTCTTCTCCTCCTCCCCTTCATGGGAAGAGTGTGCCTCATCGTCTTCGGACGAGGCGTCCTATGTGACCTTACGCCGGAGACCCTTCCTGGTCCCCGTGGCCTTCTTTTCGGCCTTCTTTTTCGGCACCTTGTAAGGCGCCGGGACTAGCATCTCCGTCAGGAGAGTGGTTGCTGGGCCTTTTGGCAGTGGGGCCAGACAGTCGATCCGCTCCGCCGTCACCACGTAATCCTGATTAAATACACACGATGACTTAAAATCCTCCCATGAGTATGCTCAGAAAGCGACATCTGGTGATGGTCAGAAAACTCACCGGATGGGGGAGCCGCGTGACATGGAGTCCGCGGTCCTCGGATGTGGGAGGAGGTATTTCGGAGGCCTTGAATAGCACCTTCCATGGGTCCTTGTGTGTCGTGCCGTAAAGCTCTTGAAGTGTCTGGTGTTCGGCCGGATCGAACTCCCACAGATTGAATGCCCGTCTTTGGCACGGAAGGATTCGGCGGACGAGCATGACCTGGACCATGCTGACAAGGTTGATCTTCTTGTCCATCATATTTTTGATGCAGTTCTGAAGTCCTGTCAGCTCCGCAGGTTCGCCCCAGGCCAGGCCCTTCTTTTGCCAGGAAGTGAGCCGCATGGGAATTCCAGATCGGAATTCGGGGGCTGCTGCCCAGTTGGCGTCGTGCGGCTCGGTGATGTAGAACCACCCCGATTGCCACCCTTTCACGGTCTCCGTGAAGGAACCATCAACTCTTGTAATAGAGGGACAATCATAATCATCATAGGCTAGCCTCTAGGGTTTATCCTCTACGATCTCTTGGTAGATCAACTCTTGTAATACTCATATCATCAAGATCAATCTAGCAGGAAGTAGGGTTTTACCTCCATCGAGAGGGCCCGAACCTGGGTAAAACATCGTATCCCTTGCCTCCTGTTACCATTATCTTTAGACGCACATATCGGGACCCCCTACCCGAGATCCTCCGGTTTTGACACCGACAAGTGGGAGAAAGAGAAGAACTATACCAAATGTACCTTGACCAATGTTGAGAATGGATCAATGATTAGTGTAGCAAGGGCATAGCACAACTAGTACCAATTCTCGTCGATTCTCATATCTACACAAATAAAGCTTCGGTGAAGCTTGGTTAGGATGGTGGCACAAAATTTATGCTATTGTTATTGAGTCTCAATAACATTGGAAAAGATTCGCAAATAAGAAAATGCAACATTTAGACCAAAAGCAAGATATGGCACACAAAAACACACACACAAATAGATAGATGGGGTTGCGCAACTAAGGAATGAGCCAAAATGTGGAATCCACGGAAAATGCTCTTGTTTCCCAACACTAGAGAGACGCTAGTGCGATTGCACAATAGGCGGATATGAGACTTGTGCACAACCTACTAACCAAAATGCAACGACCTTTGTCGCAAGTATGCTATATGTATGGTGTTCCGATGATATGGTCCAAGAAGATCGAGTATGACAATCTTAATGTAGTTTCATGCTATGGTTCTTGCTTAAAAGCTCTTTTCTTATCTTTCTCTTTTGCTTAAAAGTTTGTCGGCTCTTTCTCTTTTAAGCTCTTTTTGTTGGCCACTTACGCAAAACTTCACGGACCAAGATATCAATTGTGTATATGTGATGACAACCCTGTGACACAAGAGATGATATCAAGATGCTTGTACCAAGATGATATGGTATGTATGCAATGGGAACTATGATCACTAATGTGCACAAGTAACGTTGACGACAATACTCAATGGTTAGTCTCGATAGGAAAGGTACACAAAATTTGCTATGGGGTTATCAATGCAATGGCAAGGAGTACACAAAGGTGTTATTGAAGTTACCATCCTTGCTTACCGTTGAGAGTGTCAAAATGGTGACGTGGTTGTTGTTGATGACGAGTCTGGGCGAAGATGAGCGGTGGTGATGTCGAAGCCGAACCGTCTCTATGTAGCCGAAAAACGATAGAAAATGGTAACCACAACTCAAATTCTCAAAACAAAATGTGTCAAAATTGTCAGAGTTGGGAACGGGTAAGCTATGGTGGTTGCAGAAAGCGGTGGTAGTTGTGGAAAGCGGCGGTGGTAGTGCATATGCGGAAGCGGAAATGGATTGGTGGGACTGAACAAAGTTCAGTTTCGTCAGGGTTCGTCGGACGGCCGGGCTGGGTCAGACGACCAATGGTCGTCGGATGTCCGGTATCGGTCGGACATCTGGTGCCTATGTGATTTCTGGCACAAGATGAACTCTAGGGTTCATGGTGGAGGGGCAAAAATTTGGGCAAAATTGGACGAATTTGCAGATGGAAATGGGGGAAATGACGGGGAAAGCTAGATCTACCTGCTACACACCAAATCCATGTATCAAATCCAATGAAACTTCATGAAAACCAACAAATCCCAACCAAAAATTGGGGCTATTTTTGTGGGGATTTTTGAAATTGGGACAAAATCAACAAAACAAGGCTAGAAAACAAGGGTAGTGGCTCCAAATTCATGATCGACCAAAGCTCATGATACCAAGATGATGTAGGATGGAAACCCTAGGGACGATCTTTCACGAAATGGAGAGGATCCTACGAAGAACACGAGGGGAAAACACGAGAGAAAGACACTCAAATCAATGAGAAAAATCACACATGTGCTATATCCATGAACAAAATGGGTGATACATGATCCAAATGCAACAAAGGACGATACAAGAGGCGGTAGTTCTTCTCCCTGAGGAGGTCTTGGCGGTCTTCACGTAAGGGGTCTTGAATCCAATGGATGGATCATCTCCGTAGAGGCCGCGATCTCTTGGGTCACAAAAGGGTACATGGGTTTCGGCCCAACACACAACACACACACACAGGTGTCGGACGTCCGACACCTACCGGATGTCCGATGGCTCGTAAAGTTCTGACTGTTCGATACTTGTCGGATGTCTGGCATTTTGGCTCGGGTGGCTTGGCGTCAGATTTCCGGTCGGTGTGGGACACCGGAGGCGTCGGTCGCCCGGATGGTCTCAAAATTCTAGCATTTTGGCTTGGACCCGTAGGTCTCGATTTCCGGTGGAGGCTGGTCGTCCGGTTGGTGGAGGATGTCGGTCGTCCAGTCCTCGTCGGTCGTCCGGTCGCTATAGCGTTCTCTGGCAAGGCCTTCTGGCTTGTGAGTCCTCCTGGGTCGGACGTCAGATGGGGACCGGTCATCCGGTGGCTGTCAACTTCAGGCAGCTTCTTCTCTTGGTCCTTGTGCTCGTTGTCCTTGCCGTATTGGTTGTTGAGTGTAGTTGCTCCATGGCTTCCTGTCGGATTTCGGGTTCCGGCAGACCCTCTAGATTCGAACACTGGAGTGCGCGCGGAGATTTCGCCCTCTGCCTACACGCACCTCACTGCCTCGCTATGATCTGAGCAATCAAAGGAACAACACAAGAGACACAGAGTTTATACTGGTTCAGGCCACCATTGTGGTGTAATACCCTACTCCAGTGTGTGGTGTGGTGGATTGCCTCTTGGGCTGATAATGAACAATACAAGGAAGAACAGCCTAGCGAGGGTCTGTTCCTGGCTGGTGCGATGAACTACTCGGGGAGTTCAGTCGCTCTCTGGATGGACGTCCCTCTCCCCCTACCTTGTGGGTGGCTAGTCCTATTTATAGGCAAAGGCCCTGGGCCTCTTCCCAAATATTGAGCGGGAAGGGCGCCAACAATTGGCCATTTTGAAGGGGAACATCTAGTACACTTGTCCTGAATAAAGTTGGTCCTCGCCTGCGAAAGGCTCTGGTGGTGACACCGGCTTGGGCTCCACGATGACCTCCATCCTGCCGTTGCGACGGTCTTGGTCTTGTTGCACCGAAATGCATGCCTTTGCTTGATGCTCTCGCCTGCGCTTTCTCCCTTTGCACCAAAGAGGAAAGGAGGACACTCCGCGAGCTGGCGCCCGCCTGGCGCCCTTGGTCATCATGGCTTACGTCATGGGCACCTCGTGAGGTACCCCGCCTTGATCTCTCCGCCTCCTCGCGAGCCAGCCTGACGAGGCCATTCCTGAGGGGGCTCCTTGTCGTCCTCCCCGTGAGGCTTGGAACCTCGCGAGGGTCTTGAGCTCGTGCTGATGAAGGTGGGCCGTGCTGGGCCGCCCCTTCAGCCACGCCGCAGTCCGTAGGCAGGGAAGTGTGGGGACCCCCGTTCCTAGAACGCCGACAGTAGCCCCCGGGCCCAAGGCGCGCCTGGGCTTGGCTGAGAAGAGAAGCAAAGGGGAAAGTGTGAAGTGTCGTGGGCCCTATCAACCTGCGGCCTTGGGTGCCGCATGGCGGTTGATTGGACGTGGGCGGCTTCGCTCCCCCACGACGCCTTGGCAACAGCGCGAGCTGACAAGTCCCTGCATGCAAAGCGTGTCATGATTACCTGTGATCATGGGGGGCGGCGGTTGGCCTCCTATAGCTATAAGTGCGGGAAGGCGCCTGCCCTTCCGGTCCATCTCCTCTCGCTTCTCTTCCTTCTTCATGGCTCCGCCAAAGAGGTTCCTGGCCGCGGAGAAAGGAAAGGCCCGCCAAGTGGAGCTTGACTCTCCTCCACCCAAGCGCGGTCGAGGCCGTCCCCGCAAACACCCTGTGACTCCCATGGTGGCTCCTCGTGGTCGCGGAGGTGATCTTCCGCGTGGTGAAGGGCGGCCGGCCGCCGCTGGGGGACGCGCCACGGCCATGCGACCCCCTAGGCCGCTCTCCCACTCGGCAGAGGTACTGCCGGAGTTTGTTGTGTGGGCGGTAGAGACGGCCAGCGCCCGGCTACAACTTCCTCGCTTCCTCCTAGGTGAGCTTCCGGCTGGCGCCCCGGGCGGCCTCTGGCTCCAGGCGGATGGTTGCTGCGGCCGAGCTTCCTGGGCTTCGCTGGAGGTCTCTGCATCCGAGAGCTTGGCCCTGACCCGCGACTGGCAAATGTTTGCCCGCGCGCGTGGTCTGATCCGACGGTGCACCCTGCACTTCAAGTTCGACGGCGATGCCACCCTCTACGTGAGGGTGTTCGGGGAAGATGGTTGCCGCGCTGGGTGTTGCCCTGAGAATGACGACCGCGGCCGAGGGTCTAGCCCCGGCGATGATGAAGACGACAGCGCGCGTGCGGCTGATGGTGGTCGAGGCTCATCGAGCTTCGACGACTCTTCTTCGAGCAGCGGCTCCTCCAGCGGTGGCCGCGATCAGCCCCCGCGCCGCCGCGCCCGCCTAGAGGGAGGTAGCGGGTCTGCCCACCGTCGGACCTCGGTGAAGCGCGAGACGGAGTCCTCCTGAGCTCTAGAGGCAGTTCGAGTCTCCCTCGTGAATTGGTGTCGAGCGAGTCATGCCTGTTTTGTTTTCCCTTTCCCTGCGTAAAAAGACGGTAGTGTAGGGCCCCGCGTGGGTGTGCTTGGACTATTGCTATTTAATTATTGTACTGCTTCTGCTATTCTGGTATTGTGCCTTCGTGCCGTACGCTAGTGCGCAGAAATTACTTAGCTCGGGGGGAGGCTTGTCATGACCCTTGCTTCCCGAAGCAGAGGCTTCATCGAACGTTCCATGTCCTCCGAGGGTTAGTCTGGAGAGGTAGTTCCCGGCCTTAGCGATGGAGGCGATCGACCCAGGCCCTGCGTTCGCTTCGCGATGCCCGTGGGACACGGACCGGAGGGGTGCTCCTGTAATGGACCCGGGTTGGGTAGCCTCGAACGACAAGGGCAGAAAACACTTGCGAGGGTGCCTGCGGTGCTCCCTCGCGAGACTTGCATGAGAGAAATCGGGGCAGGAGAGCGAAAGAGGCAAAGAGCGACAAACAAAAGACGACAACAACTTCAGCAAAACCTCGAATGGGGATGAACAAGCCAACTGCAGAAAGCAAATGAGAAAAGCCGCGTCCGGCACCTAATCTAGTCTTTGATGTCTTCTCACCAGCGCGGAGCTAAGTGCTGCCACTGGGCGTGGGAGGGAGCCCCAGGGCCTGAGGCCGGCGCTCCTGAGACTCCGGGGTGTGTACAACTCCACTCATTATTATGTGAGAGTGTCACGGGCGGCGAGCTCCACATGCATTGGCCTTCTTCACAGGCTCCGGGCCTTTCTCGGGAGGATCGACTTCACAGGCGTTCGCCTTCTTCACAGGCTCTGGGCCTTTTCCAAAACGCAACAGCTTCACAGGCGTTCGCCTTCTTCATAGGCTCTGGGACTTTTCCAAAATGCAATTAGCTTCACAGGCATTCGCCTTCTTCACAGGCTCTGGGCCTTTTCCAAAATGCAACAACTTCACAGGCGTTCGCCTTCTTCACAGGATCTGGGCCTTTTCCAAAATGCAACAGCTTCACAGGCATTCGCCTTCTTCACAGGGTCTGGGCATTTTCCAAAACGCAACAGCTTCACAGGCGTTCGCCTTCTTCACAGGCTCTGGGCCTTTTCCAAACCGCAACAGCTTCACAGGCGTTCGCCTTCTTCACAGGCTCTGGGCCTTTTCCAAAACACAACAGCTTCACAGGCGTTCGCCTTCTTCACAGGCTTTGGGCCTTTTCCAAAACGCAACAACTTCACAGGCGTTCGCCTTCTTCAAAGGATCTGGGCCTTTTCAAGGGTAAAATCTCCGGAGGTGCTGGATGTTCCACGCGTTCTGGATGGGCACCCCCTCCTGAGTCTCCAGCCGCGCGGAGCCTGGCCTGGAGACATGAACAACCTTGAACGGGCCCTCCCACATGGGAGAGAGCTTATGCAGTCCCTCCCTGGAGAGGACCCGCCTGAGCACGAGGTCCCCTGCCTCAAGTATCCTGGGGCGGATGTTGCGGCAGTGGTATCACCGCAACGCTTGTTGGTATCTTGCTGCTCGGAGCGCAGCTTCCCGGCGATGCTCCTCCCCCAGCACGAGGTGTGTCCCCCGCATGGCGTCCTACTGCGCCTCGTCGAACGCCAGGACCCGTGTGGAGCGACGTCTGACCTCGTGAGGGAGGACCGCTTCAGCTCCGTAGACCAGGAAGAATGGGGTCTCGCTAGTTGGCTTGGTCGCAGTTGTGCGGATGGACCACAGCACGACTTGAAGCTCGTCGTACCAACCTTGGCCGCAAGCCTCCAACTTCTTCTTGAATATCCTAGTCTTGAGGCCCCTCAGGACCTCCGCGTTGGCCCGCTCGGCCTGACCGTTGCTCCGGGGGTGCGCCACCGAAGCGTAGCATATCTGCGTTCCAAGGTTAGCATAGTATGTTTTGAAGAGGTTACTGGTGAACTGCGAACCGTTGACGGTGATGATGCGGTTTGGCACCCCGAACCGGCTCACGATGCCCTTGATGAACTTGACCGTAGACCCTGCAGGGATGGTACGGACGGCTTCCACTTCAGCCCACTTAGTGAACTTGTCCACGACGACGTAGAGGTAGCGGTAGCCCCTGGCGCCCGAGGAAATGGGCTCAAGATATCTAGCCCCCAGACCACGAATGGCCATGAGAGGGGTATAGTTTGCAGACCTCCAGCCGGCTGATGGATCTGCTTGGCGTGGAACTAGCAGGCCTCGCAAGCCTTCACCAGTTTGACGACATCATTGAGCGCAGTGGGCCAATAGAATCCACTACGGAATGCCTTGCCAACGAGGGTCCGCAATGATGAATGATGCCCATAGTCCCCACCGTGTATATCTGCCAGCAGTTCCTTCCCTTGCTCCCTGGAGATGCAGCACACGGACACATCATTCGGTCGCCTGCGGTAGAGCTCTCCATCCCTCATGCAGTATGATGTGGCCTGCCGCGCCATGCACTCCGCTTCCTCTTCCTTCTCTGGCAAGATCCCTTGCGTCAGATAGCTCTGGAGCTCCATGATCCAGCACCCCTCCTGAGGCTCCATTGTCAAGAGCAGAGGCGCCCCTGAGACCGGGCCACAGACCGGGGCTCCCGAGGCTGGCAGCTGGGGGAGCTCCTCCCGAGGCTGCGCCGCGCTTGACAGTGATGGCGTGCCCGAGGGCTTGAAGAGCCGCTCCTGGAAGACGCCAGGCTCCTGAGGTAGTCGCCTGGATGCTCGTTTGGCGATGTCGTCGGCCTCCTGATTGGTGCCACGTGGCACGTGCTGTAACTCCAGCCCCCAGAACTACTTGTCCATCCTGCGGACCTCCGCAAGGTAGGCTTCCATGTGCTCATCCCTCGGCTCATATACTTTGTTGGAGAAGTTGACGAGGAGTTGTGAATCACCTTTGATGGTAAGACGCTTTACTCCGAGGGCGGCCGCGGCCTTCAGCCCTGCTATCAAGCCTTCGTATTCTGCTATGTTGTTGGAGACCTTTTCTCCGTGTTGGAAATAGAGCTGCACGGCGTAGTAGAGCTTGTCTTGGGTAGGAGATATAAGCACCGCTCCAGCCCCCGCGCCGTGCCTGGAGAACGCCCCGTCGAAGTACATGACCCAACCGTCCAGTGCCTCGCTTCCCAGGGGGAGGGATCGATCTTCATCAGCCTTGAGGCCCGGCGCCTCCGTCCACTCTGCTACGAAATCTGCCAAGGCAGCCCCCTTGATGACTCTGGTTGTGCTGAATTCGAGCTAAAATGCTTGCAGTTCAATGTTCCACTCAGCGACTCTTCCAGCTGAGTTAGGGCTCCTGAGCACCCTTTCCAAAGGGTATGCTGAGACAACCTTGATGGGGTGGCCTTGAAAATAATGCCGCAACTTGCGCGAGGCCACCAATAGCGCGAGGAGAAGTTTCTAAGGCATGGGGTACCGCGCCCTTGCGTCCCGCAACACTGTGCTGGCGAAGTACACCGGATGTTCAACGAGGTTGGGAATGCTGGTGTCGATGGCGCCCTCCGGAGACCGTAGCGCCTCCTGAGACAGGGGAGCCCCCATCGGCTGGTTGCTAGGGGGAGGGGTTTCCGTTGTCTCGAGTGTGTTCCCCAACGGCAGCTGATCCTTCTTGGCCGTGGCAGCGGTCTCTGCGGGTCTTCCTTGTTCACGCTTCACCTCGACCTGGGCAGATGCCTTGGCTTTGTTCCGACGCTCCTCCCTAACCGCCACTAGGGCTGCGCTGGCGGAGTAGGGAGTGGCTGCAAGGTAGAGCACCGGGGGCTCCTGAGGGCGCGGAGCGACCATTACCGGAGGTCTGGTTAGGTACCTCTTGAGGTCTTGGAACGCCTTGTCTGCCTCTTCAGTCCATTCAAAGGGTCCCTTTTTCTTCATCAGCTGGAATAAAGGCAGCACTCGCTCCCCCAACTTGGAGATGAAGCGTCCCAGTGCTGTCACACGCCCAGTGAGCTTCTGCATTTCTCTGAGGGTCTTTGGCGGGCTCATGTCCTCGACCGCCTTGACCTTTTTTGGGTTAGCCTCGATGCCTCGGTGGGATACGAGGAAGCCCAAGAGCTTGCTTGTGGGGACCCCAAACACACACTTCTCTGGATTGAGCCGCAGGCTCACGGCGTTGAGGCTCGCGAAGGTTTCCTCCAGGTCTTGTATCAGGGTCTTGGCGTCGCGAGACTTCACCACAATATCATCGACGTAAGCCTCAACGTTCTTCCCGAGCTATGGGCCCAAGGTGATGTGCATCAGTCGCTGAAAGGTCGCCCCTGCATTGCGCAACCCGAACGGCATGCATGTGTAGCAGTACACCCCACACGGGGTTAGGAAGGCCGTTTTTCCACATCTTCTATCGCCATCTTGATCTGGTGATACCCAAAGAAGGCATCCAAGAAACACAATAGGTCGCACTCGGTGGTGGAGTCGACGATCTGATCGATGCGGGGGAGCGGAAACGGATCCTGCGGGCAAGCTTTGTTGAGGTTGGTGAAGTCGACACACATACGTTCCTTCCCCCTTTTCTTTGGCACAACGACTGGGTTGGCCAACCAATCCGGCTACCGAACCTCGCGAATGACCCCTACAGCCTCCAACTTGCGGGTCTCTTGGACGATGAAAGCCTGCTTTTCCGTGGACTGCCGCCTTGCTTTTTGCTTCACGGGTCGGACATTGGGGCACACATTGAGGTGGTGCTCGATTACGCCTCTAGGGATCCCCGCCAGCTGATCGGGTTCCCATGCGAATACCTTCTTGTTCGCGCGCAGGAACTTGACCAGGGCCTCCTCCTGCTCGGGCTCGAGGTTGGCGCCTATGGTGAAGGTGGCGTCAGTGGATCCGTCCTCGTCAACCATCATCTGCTTGGTTTCTGCCTTGTCTTGGGTGAACAACTGCTTCTTCTTTGCCGGCGCAGCCCCCTTGGGCTCAGGGGCGTCTGAGTCGGCAGGTTGCGCCGATGCCACCATCTTGAAGGCGAGCTTGAGCACTTGCAATGCATCCCCAGTGTCTCCGCACATGGTGAGGACGCCGCTACTCCCGGGCATTTTCATGAGGTTGTACGCCGGGTGAGTCGCAGCCATGAATCGGGCCAGCGCCGGGTAGCCTAGGATGGCATTGTATGGGAGGCCGATGGGGTCGATGTCGAAGTCGATTAGCTCCGTGCGGAAGTTGTCATAGGTGCCGAAGGTTACCGGGAGACGGATCTGTCCCAGGGAACTGGAGGACCCACCCCCAATGCCCAAGAAGGGCCGGCTGGGCCGAAGCTGCTCCGGTGGTATGTGGAGGAGGCTGAAGGCTTCAATCGAGAGAACGTTGAGGCCCGAGCCGCCGTCGATGAGAGTCCTGGTGACAGCAACCTGGCAGATGGTGGGGGTGCACAACATTGGGAGCGCGCTAGAGGAGGCCGAGTTGGAGGGGTGGTCCTTCGAGCTAAAGGCCAGAACGGCCTTGGGCACCGACCGACCTAGGGGAGCCTCCTGCCGCGTGGAGGCGGCACTGACCTGGCGGACGAATGGCTTGACGTGGCGGCCCGAAGGTGGCACCTGCGAGCCGCCCAAGAGGGCCGCGATGACCGGGGGCGCGGGCGTAGAGTGCCTGGCGAGGAAGAGGTTGCGCAGCTCTTCCCAAGGGGCCACGGAAGCCGCCGGTGACTTGTCCGACCACCGCACCTGTCGCAAGGCCGGGGCCAAGGCTTGGAACCCCCTGGCCCCCATGCTACTGCTAACGACCGGAGCTGGCGGCGCGCCGCTCATCGTAGGGCGGGTCATGGTGTCGGCGGAGGGCGGGTCGGCGGAAGGAGAAGCTCCGGCGCACCCCTACCTGGCGCGCCAAATGTCGTATTTCGGGTTCCGGCAGACCCTCTAGATTCGAACACTAGGGTGCGCGCGGAGATTTTGCCCTCTGCCTACCTGCACCTCACCGCCTCGCTATGATCTAAGCAATCAAAGGAACAACACAAGAGACACAGAGTTTATACTGGTTCAGGCCACCATTGTGGTGTAATACCCTACTCCAGTGTGTGGTGTGGTGGATTGCCTCTTGGGCTGATGATGAACTATACAAGGAAGAACAGCCTCGTGCGGGTCTGTTCTTGGCTGGTGTGATGAACTACTCGGGGAGTTCAGTCGCTCTCTGGATGGATATCCCTCTCCCCCTACCTTGTGGGTGGTTGATCCTATTTATAGGCAAAGGCCCTGGGCCTCTTCCCAAATATTGAGCGGGAAGGGCCCCAACAATTGGCCATTTTGAAGGGGAACACCTAGTACACTTATCCTGACTAAAGTTGGTCCTCGCCTGCGAAAGGTTCTGGTGGTGACGCCGGCTTGGGCTCCACGATGACCTCCATCCTGCCGTTGCGACGGTCTTGGTCTTGTTGCACCAAAATGGATGCCTTTGCTTGATGCTCTCGCCTACGCTTGCTCCCTTTGCACCAAAGAGGAAAGGAGGACACTACGCGAGTTGGCGCCCACCTGGCGCCCTCGGTCGTCATGGCTTATGTCATGGGCACCTCGTGAGGTACCCCGCCTTGATCTCTCCGCCTCCTCGCGACCCAGCCTGACGAGGCCGTTCCTGAGGAGGCTCCTTATCGTCCTCCCCGTGTGGCTTGGCCCCTCGCGAGGGTCTTGAGCTCATGCTGATGAAGGTGGGCCATGCTGGGCCGCCCCTTGAGCCATGCAATAGGTTGCAGGCAGGCAAGTCTGGGGACCCCCGTTCCCAGAATGCCGACACTTCCCTCTAAGTACCAGATCACACATAGAATTTCCTCTTGAGGTAGTAGCCATGTCTAACATGTGGAAAGTGTTAGTTCGGAGAGGAGCGAGTTCACCTTAGTTTCGACAGCTCTTGCTTGATCTCTTGTCATAGGTCCATGGGGTGTCATAGGAGACGAAGGTAGGTCCATGGGGATGACCGTAGGATGCTCTGCATCAGGCTTTCTCTAGGAACGTAATAAAATTCAGGGGAACTACAATGCCGACCATTGATCTACAACACAAATTTTGAAAAGAAAATTAAAACTAAGTTCATGATAATTTATTTCAGTTAATTACATTACTAATGAACTCCTACTTAAATCAACCCCCCTCAAGTTGTCTATGTGATACATGATCCAAATCAACTAACTCATGTTCAATCATCACGTAGGATGGGGTAGTCATCAAAGGTGAACATCTCCATGTTGATCATATCTACTATATGACTCATGTTCGATCTTTCGGTCTGCTTTGTTCCGAGGCTATGTTTGTACATGCTAGGCTCGTCAAGTTTAACCCAAGTATTCTGCATGCGTAAAACTGGCTTACACCAATTGTATGTGAACGTAGAGTCTATCAGACTTGGTCATCATGAGGCGCTTCGAAACGAAGAACTTTGCAACGGTGCATACTTAGTGATGTGGAGCATCCTACGGTCATCCCCATTGACCTACCTTCGTCTCCTACAACACCACATGGACCTATGACAAGAGCTCGAACAAGTGCTGTTGAAACTAAGGTGAACTCGCTCCTCTCCGAACTACCAACTTCTACATGTGAGACATAGCTAGTACCTCAAGCGGAAACACTATCTATGATTAGATACTTAGAGGGAAGCCACAGAACCACTACATCCAACAGACGAGCTAGCGAGGACGCCAAGTACAAGGACCAAGAGAAGAAACGGCTAGGAATCTATAGCAATCGGACGACTGGCTAGGACCGGACATCTAACGCATGGAGCGTCAACCAGACAGCCGGCCGACCGACAAGTACTGGACGACCGACACACCCTAGCGATCGGACATCCGAACGTGTCCAGAAATCCGGTGCCACCAGAACCGAGCGAAAAGGATAGAAGTCCGAGCCCTTCCAGACGACCGACACACTGGACGTCCGACCAGTACCGGAAATCCGGTAGATGCCCATCCCAGCCAAAATGTCAGAAATCCGACACTTAACAGACGTCTGAACCTCTGTGAGACGCCGGACGACCGGTAACTGTCGGACATCCAACACTTGTATGTGCACAGCATGTTGGGCCGAGGCCCAGGTACCCTTTTGCCCCCCTAGACTATATATACTCCTCCTCCTCCCTCCTATTACGGTTAGCGTTGGATTAGCTCATATGAGAGATAGAGTTGTGCTCATCCACTTGATACCTACTCCATTGGAGGCCAAGTCCTCCATCTAGGAGAAGATCCCCCAAGTGGATTCGAGCCCCCCACCTAGGAGAATATCCCCTAGTGGATTCAAGACCTCCCCTTGGAGAAGAACTAGCTACTTGTATCCTTCCTTTGTGGTCTATGGATCTTTGTGACCTCTTTGTGTTCATGGATCTAGCACATGCGTGATCAATTCTAGTTGATTTGAGTGTTTCCTCTCGTTTCCCCTTGTGTTTCTCCTCGTGTTCTTTGTGGGATCACCTCCAAATCATGAAAGATCGGCCCTAGGGTTTCCACCCTACATCATCTTGGTATCATGAGCATTGGTTGATCACGAATTTGGACCCTTACCCTTTGATTTCTAGCCTAATGTTGTTGATTTTGTCCCAATTTCGAAAATTCCCCACCAAAAATAGCCCCAATTTTTTTGTGATTTGTTGGTATGATGAAGTTTTGTTGGATTTGACCCATGGATTTTCTTTGCCTCGAGTGGATCGAGCTTCCCCGCCCCCCATCATTTCTGGAATTTCCATCCACAAATTCATCTAATTTTGATCAAATTTTGCTTCTCCACCACGAACCCTAGAAGTTCATCCCATGCCCAAAATCGCCCAGGCACCGGACGTCCGATTGCCACCGGATGTCCGATGGTAACCGGCCGTCCGACCACCACCGAACGTCCGACTTTTCCTGATGAAACTGAAATTCTCCCCACAAGAATTTTCAGCCGCCCACTACACCTTCTGCACCACCACTCTCTTAACCCCTCATTGCATTACATGATACCACCACTGCTTTCTGCAATCACAATCACTTACCCACTATGAACTCTGACGACTTTGACACATTTTTCTTTGAGAATTTGAGGTGCGGTTTCCGTTTCCTAACGTGTTTCGGCTACTTAGGGATGGTTCGACACCGACATCACCGCCGCTAATCTTTGTCAATGACTCGTCATCGACAATAACCACTTCACCATCATCCATCCTTGCTACCAAACGAGTAACCCTCGATGGTAATCTCGACAACACCTTTTTGTACTCCCTTTCCATTGCATTGATAACCTCATAGCCCATTTTTGTGTCACTTTCCTATCAACACTATCCATTTGAGTATTGCCAGCAACGTTACTTGTGCACATTAGTGATCATAGTTCCCATTGCATACGTACCATATCATCTTGGTACAAGCATCTTGATATGATCTCTAATGACACAAGGTTGTCACCGTATATACACAATTTTGCTATCTTGGTTCATGAAGTTTTGCATAAATGTCCAAAGAAAGAGGTCAAAAGAGAAAGAGCCAACAAGCTTTTATGCAAAAGATAAAGATAGGCAAAGAGTTTTTAAGCAAGAACCATAGCATCATACTACATTATGATTGTCATACTCGATCATCTTGGATCATATCACGGGAACACCATACATATAGCATACTTGGGATAGAAGTCGTTGCATTTTTTGCTTTATAGGTTGTGCACAAGTCTCGTATCCACCTATTGTCCAATCGTGCTAGCGTCTCTCTAGTGTTGTGCAACAAGAGAATTTTCCATGGTGTCCACATTTTGAGCTCATTTTTGGTTGGACGACCCCATTTATCTTTCCATGTGTGCATTTCCACGTGCCACATTTTGCTATCGGTCTACTTGTTGCATTTGCACATTTGTGAATCTTTTCCAACATTATTGAGTCCTGCTAACAATTGCTTAAATTTTGTCGACCATCCTCACCAAGCTCCACCAAAAGCTTTATTTGTGTAGGTGTGAGAAATCGACGAGATCTGGTACCAATTGTGTTATTTCCTTGTTACACTATTGAGTGATCATTGATCCATTTTCAACATCAGGTAAGGAACATTTGGACTAGTTCTTTTCATTCTCCCACTCACATTTGCTTGATATGATGGATAGCATACTTCTTTGAATCCACTCTTCATTGAGCAAGATGAAGACTCGAGCACCTATGTTACCAAGAAACACCTCTTTGGTACACAAAGAGCTTTGCATTAAGAACAACAAGCATTGAGTGACAACATCGACAACCTCGCCACCGACTGGCGACAATCCGAGCAACGTACAAGAGACTACTTCGACCACAAACTCGACGAAAAAAACAAGAGAGAAATGCAATAATGGATGTGATTCGTGCCTTGCCGGTCAACCGTTCTTCTAGCTCTTCGTCCTACTCAAGATGGAGCCACTTAAGTCGTCATTCTTCGCAATCTTCTTCGGATGCAGGTCCTGCTCGAGCTCTCTCACATCATCACCAAGACCATGAAGTTCATCAAGCTCCACAAAATCCATTCCACAGCAATGGGTTACAAGGTCGCCTACGTGAACGTGACCGCCTTTGGCAACAAGCAAATGATCATCGGGCCCAAGAGGAGGCTCCAATATGCCAAGATCAACAACAACAACAAGATGGCGATGCCCCTTGACAAGAAAAACAACCTCATGAGTAACAAAACATGAAGCCCAACATGCTCTATGCAAAGCTACACTAGCCATCGCGAGCGCAACTGCCAAGCACGACTTTAAGAAGAGGCCCTCCGTCGAGAGTGCCAAGAAGAAGCCGCACACCTTGAGGAGCACCAAGAAATAAGGAACCGCACAAGAATTCCACAACCTCAATGACAAAACAACCAAGCAAAGCATGAGGAGCACGTGACTCAAGACCATCCTCCACGCCAAGAGCGTCATCACCATCGACCCAAAAACAATGAAGAGCAATGCTATGTCAAGCTCAAGTTCACCTTGCCTAAGTTCTCCGGAAGCAATAATCCCGAAGAGTACCTTTCATGGGCATTGAAAGTTGACAAGATCTTTTGTTTCAACAATAGTGAGGAAGAGAAGAAGATCGCCATGGCATCCCTTGAGTTCCAAAACAATGTCCTCATTTGGTGGGAGCAAGTCATTGAGTGGCGAGATGAAAAAGGTGACCCACCCATCACAACATGGCATGAAATGAAGGATGTCATGCGAGCGCGCTTTGTACCCACGTACTATAGCTGCACCTTCTTCAAGAGATTGCAACTTCTCAAGAAAGGCACAAAGCCGGTTGAAGAGTACAACAAGGAAATGGAGATTGCCATGATTCGGGAAAATGTCATGGAAGATGAAACAAACCATGGCACGCTTCTTGAATGGGCTCAACCATCCTATCAAGAAGATTACGGATTTCCAACCGTACACGAACCTCATCGAGCTAGTACACTAAGCTACCAAGACGGAGGGAAAAGTGCAAGAAGACTATAAGAATGCAGGTATTCTTCCAAGTCCTTCGGCTCCTCCTACAACCAAGCTTCACCGACTACAACGAATCCTACCTCAACCAAACCTTCTACAAGCAACGGCGACAAGTCAAGTTACAACAAAACTTTGACATCTTCAAGTCGTCCTACTTCTACAAGAAACTTCAACCCGAGAGCTTCATAATCTACAACTCCATCGTATGAGACCGACAAGATAAGTTCCATCAAATGCTTTACTAGCCAAGATCGAGGCCACAAGACATACCAATGTCCCACCTGGCGCACCATGATCGCCAACGACGATGGTACCTACGACTCCATGAGTGAAGAAGAAATGGAAGCCCTAGAGCATGTGGCTATGCACCGGCTTTTGAATGAAGATGAAGATGACCAAGTCTATTGTGACAATGATTCGAGCCCCTCTCTCGTTATCTCCAATGTCTTGACCCTTCAACACCAACAAGAGGAAGACCAACGTGGCCACATCTTCCACACCAAGGCGGGCATCAATGGAAGGTCCGTGAAGTTCATCATTATAGAGAAGTTGCCACAATTTGGCTAGTGAAGAGCTATGTTCCAAGCTACAATTGGTTGAGATGAAGCATCCTCATCCCTACAAGGTCCAATGGCTTAGCGACTCCGACACCATTCAATTGGCACATCATTCAAGTCTCCTTAAAGATTGGAGCATACGAAGACACCTTGGAGTGCGATGTGGTTCTAATGAGGACATTCCAACCATGGGCACCAGACCACCAATCATCAACGGTCCAATCACAAGAAGTCGCACTATGCAAATACATGATCAGGTGAACGCTAACTTAAGTTTATCATTTGAACTTGAAAACATGGTTGTGCCTTCACCTCCTTTGTTGTTGGTTGAACTCAGGTGCGATATGGAAGAATGCCAAACACATTTCAGTCCGTGCAAAACAATGTTTTATGGTGAAGAAACAAAGTTAGGAATTCATGAAAAATTGAGTTGTCTGCCGAAGAAACATTGTTCCGATTCTGACGAAACAATGTTTTGCACAAGTTTGGATATCCAAACTTGCAAAAGGTTCCCAGAACTCGAGTTTGCTGTTGCATGAAACATTGTTTGACTCTAGTGAACAATGTTTGGTCGGGAACTGCCAACCACATCCAACGAGAGTTTTCCAGAAGCTACCTCATTAAGTCTCTAAGCCATTTAGTCAAACCAAAGTTGGTTCTTTTGCACACCTATCCAGGGGGTTGTCCTGATTATAAATAGGCTAGCTCTTCCCATCGTTGGGGACTTTTGCCAATTTCTCACAAAGACTAAAGACCTAGACTTCTCCTAAGATTGGAGAGCTCTTGTTATCCTTATTGTCGTTATTCCTTGAGAAATTGCTCCTAATTCATGCTTCATGACTAGATCGTGTTGTCTGGGTTAGAGTTCGTGGTTTCCCTTGCGGATTGCACCTATCCTGTGCTCCACGACTTGAGCATGGTTGTGTGGGGTAGTATTGTGGGTTGTGGATCGGTGAATGTTCGGATTGCAAGCTTCAGTAAGCATCCTCGTCCTCGGGTCATAGTCTCTTATTTTCCATTTTCCGGCTGCTTGCAGCTAGTTATCCCCTTCCACTTATCGATCCTACGCCATGAAGACCGGACCTCCCCTTGTACTCCCTCTTCTTCCAAGACGGGGTCACATGATCTGGTATTTAAAGTAAGGTTTACATGGTAGGATATGTATCTTTGTTGTTTGATCTATCCTTTTTAGTTTGATTTTTCTAATCCTAGTGTCCAAAGCCAGAAAAGCCACAAAAATATCCAAGCCTTTGTTTGTTGAGATCTGGTTGTTTGCTTTCCTCTATGTGTTTGCACCAAGTTCTATCCAAAGTTGCTGCTGTTTTCTTCGAGTCTTGTTGTTGGATCTTTTGTGCTGCAAAAAGAAGAGAGGAAAAAAAGAGTGCAAAAAAGTAAACAAAAGAGAGGAAAAAAGAAGCAATAAAAACGAGAAGAGAAAGTATTGAGCAAATGTGCGATCATTTTCAGTTGGGTGAGAAATTTTAGAAGTTGTAGTGGCAAGTGTTGCAGGTCAACCGTGGTGCATGGATCTACCAATTTTTCTTGTTTATTTGGTTTGCGTCCATTGGATCTCAGCACTAGCCCTCCATTTTTACCCCACCCAGATCCACCTAGAAACCGTCAGCTTCCTTCCTTTCATTCACCCGTCCAATCCTGATTTTCTACCACCGCACAGCCGCCAAGAATCATTAGAATTTTGGAAAGCAAGAAGGTGAGCTGAGTGTTTTGCACATATATTTTTCATTTGTCCTCTTGTTTCCGAGAGTTAACATGACAGGATCCAACTTGAGTGTACATGGACATCAACATGTGGATGATGATCTCCCAAAAACTCATGCAACACTTGGTGACATGATTGAGGAGAGTATAAACGTAGCTATGCAAAGGATGTTAGGAGGTCGTCTTCCTACCGTGGGTAATGGGGATCAACATCAACACAACCCAGCTGCCTCGCTGGCCACCGACGATCGACGAGTCAAGGAAACGGGTATCGCCATGATGGTCGTGGAAGAGAGGCAGGAGCTGCTGCCCATGGCGCTCCTACTGTTGGTGCTGAACGGAGGCATGGCAATTTTGCTGCCCACCGTGAGGGTGGGATGCATGGAGGATAAGCCCGCGGGCAAGGCCATGACCCCCGTGGGTTTGCCGCTGATCACCGGCGACGAGCGCCACATGATTGTGATGCCATCTCTCTTGAAGATCTCTCCAAGCATGGTGACAAAGATGAAGGCATGGGGGACCATGAAACCTACTCGCCGCCTCACCGTGGTGCTGTTTTTGGTTGCAATGATCAAGATGACCGTGACAACCAAGAAAGAGTGAAGCTACATGTGCTATCCTTCAGGAGAAAAACAGGATCCGAATGCATATATTGAGTGGGAGGAGAAATGTGATCAAATCTTCCACATCCATGGTTTTTTCTGAAGACAAGAGAGTTTATCTTGCTATTATGGAGTTCTTTGGTTATGCTCTTACATGGTGGAATCAGCTGCAAGACGAGAGGTTAATGTCTGCAATAATCATATCCATAACTAGAATTTGATGAAGAAAGTCATGAGGCGACGTTTTGTTCCATCATACTATGAGAGGCAATTGTACAAGAGGTTGCAGGGGCTCACTCAAGGTTCCCGCACTGTTGAGGAGTACTATAAAGATATGGAGGTGCTGCTAATTCGGACAAGAACCCGTGAAAGTGATAGGTGAAGATGGCGAGATTTTTACATGGGCTGAATGATGAAATATCAGATTTTGTGGAGATGTTTCCTTATGATGCATTACAAGATGTGGTACATCAAGCTATAAGAGTTAACAAGAAGAATATGCATAATGGTCGTACTCGTGCTTTCCAAGGCCGCACCACCACACGCTCATGGCAGCGAACACAACATCCTATGATTCTCAGTTTGAGGGTGCACCACCTAGGCACTCACATGCCTCGATGCCTTCCTCACCCGCAATAAATATAAGAGGTCATCAACTCCAGCTCTAGAAAAGAGTTCTACACGTAGCAGCGACATTCAATGACACAAGTGCAAAGGAAGATGTCATATTTCTTCGGAATGTCCAAGCAAAAGAACTATGATCATCAATGAGCGAGGTGAATGGGAGTCTGAAAGTGACCCTGAAGGTGGCAATGATGAAGTGGAAGAGGAGCAAGGTTGGGAAGTAGGAGGAACTATTTTATCTCATGAGGCACTTGATGGAGAAGCTTTGGTTGTATGTCGTTCACTTATCGCCCAGGTTGCAAAAGAGGAAAAGGGGCAGCGGCACAATCTTTCCCACACCCGTTGCCTTACCAACTCAAAGATATGTCGAGTGATTGTTGATAGTGGCAGCTACAACAATATTGCAAGCACGGAGATGGTTGAGAAGCTTCAATTGCAAACAAAACGTCACCCACACCCATACCGCATGGAATGGCTGAATGACTGTGGTGCAATTAAGGTGATTAGCAGTGTGCAAATAACAATTATAGTAGGGACATATTAGGATGATGTTGAGTGTGATGTGGTGTCGATGCATGCTTGTCACTTGCTTCTTGGACGAGCGTGGTTGCATGACCGTGATGTGCAAATCAGCGGGTGTGCAAATTGCTTATGTTTTGTCCATAGAGGAGAGAAGTTCACTTGGTTGCCCATGACACCTGAGGAAGTCTATCTTGATGAGATGGAAAGAAAGGGAAAGAAAAAGAGAGAGAGTGATCATACACAACGAGTGAGCCACCAACATAGTGATGGAGTGTTTCCACGGCCAAAAGCTCCATAGCCAAATATGACCAAGCCCCGGGAAAAACAATTATTAGTTATGATGGCTAGGAAAAGGGATATGCAGGAATTGAGAGAACCTAATACTCCATTCTCTATACTCATGTACAAGGAAACTTTATTGGTTGCTAACGTCTTACCCAAAACCCTTCCTAGTGTTGTTTTTGATCTTTTGCAGGATTATGAGGATGTGTTTACCAAGGGTGTACCACCTGGTTTGCCACCGAAGAAGGGCATTGAGAACCAAATCAACTTTGTTCCAGGCGCACAACTACCAAACCGACCACCATACCAAGAAAACCCAGAGGAGACGAAGGAAATTCAGAGGCAAGTAGAAGATCTTCTTAACAAAGGGTATATAAGGGAAAGTATTTATCCTTGTGTTGTTCCCATTCTTTTAGTTCCAAAGAAAGATGGTACCATGCGCATGCGCTCTGATTGTAGATCCATTAACAACATAACTATGAGATATTGGCACCCTATTCCTAGGCTCGATGACATGCTTGATGAACTTTGTGGCTCCACCATATTTTCCAAAATTGATTTACGAAGTGGTTACCACCAAATAAGAAAGAAAGAGGGTGACGAATGGAAAATTGCATTTAAAACAAAATTTGGCCTATATGAATGGTCGTTTTTTTACCATCAATAGTAGGAGTACCTCCTACTGTGTATATATTAAAATAAAACAAGAGTACTACACTTGTTAATTACAATCCATCCCCCTTTGGGGGAGGTATGTGGAGTTTAACTAGAAAGAGGACAGTACAAGGGGATGCAGTGTTTATGTTCTTCCTTAACCCTATAAGTAAGGAGAGAGAAATCAATTTTAAGTATGTGTAGCCAGGAAGGTCTGCATGGAGGGATCCCCCTAAAATGCTTGTTGTTGTGTTCCGTCCAAATGCTCCAAGAGGCTAGTAGAAAGAGCTCCATAAAGACTAGCCGATTCCAGTCTTGTTTGGCTTTGTAAATGTTTGTAGTCTTGAGTTTCCATGAGGCCAAGATACGCCAAGGTGGGACCAGCAGCTAGAACTGAATTCACACTCAAAGAAGAGGTGCTCAAGTGTCTCTTCAATATTTAATCCACAGAGAATACAATCATGGACCTCCCCTATATTATATTGTCTTCGCTTAAGCATATTTCGTGTGTTGAGACGATCTAACAGGAGTAGCCAGCCAAAAACGTTGATCTTCATAGTCGATATTTATCCACCCGAATGCTTGGTGTGCATGCTCTCTGAAGCAAAACGTATAGAATTTGTGTGCAGTGAATATACTAGTCCCCCATGTATATGTCCATTGGTCAGGTTCATTGGAGATGTCCACATCCATTACTTCAAGTTGCAACTACCTCACTTCTGCATGTGCTTGCAGGGAGAGAGGTAGATGGAACACCTCCCGTAGTGTCGTGATGTCCAAGAAATCTTTGACAAAGAGATCTTCATTTATTACGTAGGAGAAAGTGCGAGGGTGCTTGATACATCTCCAACATATCTATTTTTTTATTGTTCCATGCTATTATATTATCTATTTTGGATGTTTAATGGGCTTATTATACACTTTTATGTTATTTTTGGGACTAAACTATTAACCGGAGGCCCAGTCCAAATTGATGTTTTTTTGCCTATTTCAGTGTTTCGCAGAAAAGGAATATCAAACGGAGTCCAAACGGAACGAAACCTTCGGGAGAGTTATTTTTCGAACAAACGCAATCTAGGAGACTTGGAGTAGACGTCAGGGAAGCAACGAGGTGGCCACGAGGGTCCAGGGCGCGCCCTACCCCCCTGGGCGCGCCCCCCACCCTCGCGGGCCCCTCGTGGCTCCCCTGACCGACTTCCTTCGCCTATATACACTCATATACCCTGAAAACATCAAGGGCACCATAGATTGGGAGTTCTGCTGCCACAGGCCTCTGTAGCCACCAAAAACCAATCGGGACCCTGTTCCGGCACCCCGGGGGATCCCACACCGGTGGCCATCTTCATCATCCTGGCGCTCTCCATGACGAGGAGGGAGTAGTTCACCCTCGGGGCTGAGGGTATGTACCAGTAGCTATGTGTTTGATCTCTCTCTCTCTCTCTCTCTCTCTCTCTCTCGTGTTCTTGATTTGGCACGATCTTGATGTACCGCGAGCTTTGCTATTATAGTTGGATCTTATGATGTTTCTCCCCCTCTACTGTCTTGTAATGGATTGTGTTTTCCCTTATCTTATCAGATTGAGTCTTTAAGGATTTGAGAGCACTTGATGTATGTCTTGCATGTGCTTATCTGTGGTGACAATGGGATATCACGTGATGTATTTGATGTATGTTTTGGTGATCAACTTGCGGGTTCAGTGACCTTGTGAACTTATGCATAGGGGTTGGCACACATTTTTGTCTTGACTCTCCGGTAGAAACTTTGGGGCAATCTTTGAAGTTCTTTGTGTTGGTTGAATAGATGAATCTGAGATTGTGTGATGCATATCGTATAATTATACCCATGGATACTTGAGGTGACATTGGAGTATCTAGGTGACATTAGGGTTTTGGTTGATTTGTGTCTTAAGGTGTTATTCTAGTACGAACTCTAGGATAGATCGAACGGAAAGAATAGCTTCGTGTTATTTTACTACAGACTCTTGAATAGATTGATCAGAAAGGATAACTTTGAGGTGGTTTCGTACCCTACAATATTCTCTTCGTTTGTTCTCCGCTATTAGTGACTTTGGAGTGACTCTTTGTTGCATGTTGAGGGATAGTTATATGATCCAATTATGTTATTATTGTTGAGAAAACTTGCGCTAGTGAAAGTATGAACCCTAGGCCTTGTTTCCTAGCATTGCACCGTTTACACTCACTTTTACCACTTGTTAGCTTGCTGTTTTTATATGATATGCAAAGCCACAAGCTTGGGGATGCTATGTTTGATGAATATGATATTTTTTATCCCCCAAGTTTTGATGAGCAAATTTATTATGATGAAAGCATGCCTCCTATTTATGATGATTATTATGATGATACGTATGCCATAAAGAATAAACATAACCATGAAACTTGTCATCTTGATTTTAATTTTCAATTGGATTATGCTTCACATGATTGTTATTTTGTTGAGTTTGCTCCCACTATTATTGATGAGAATAAATTTGCTTATGTGGAGCATAGTAAAATTTCTATGCTAGATCATGAAAAGAATGCTTTAGGTGCTGGTCATATGGTTGAATTCATTCATGATCCTACTGAAAATTATTATGAGAGAGGATCATATGCTTCTACATATTGCAATAATATCAAGTTTCCTCTCTATGTGTTGAAATTTTTGAAGTATGCTTGTTTTGCCTTCCTATGCTAGTTGATTATTGTCCACATAAGTTCTTTGCTCACAAAATCCCTATGCATAGGAAGTGGGTTAGACTTAAATGTGCTAGTCATATTCTTCATGATGCTCTCTTTATGTTCCAATTCTTATCTTTTATGTGAGCATCGTTGCAATCGTCATGCCTAGCTAGGGGCGTTAAACGATAGCACTTGTTGGGAGGAAACCCAATTTTATATTTGTCCTTTGCTTTTGCTCCTGTTTAGTAATAAATAATTCATCTAGCCTCTGGTTAGATGTGGTTTTATGTTTTATTTAGTGTTTGTGCCAAGTTTTTTTTGACTATTTACTATGAAGCAACAGCTCCACAGTCTTTTATTTCAATGAAATAATAGAGGTCCACCTAATTACAAACTATAAAAAAAGGGGGTGTCGAGTAAGAGAAAAGCTTACCTACTTACCTATGTGACAAAATACAACTAGCTAAGGAACATTATTAACCCAAGATAAGAAAGCAGGTTTAACACTCTCCCTCACTCTATGGTACAACAAGTTGATATCATGTACAAATTTACATCTCCAGACGCCAAACGAAGACCTCTCTGATTTGAAGATCTTCCCATTCCTTGTAGTCCAAATGCACCAGGCCGCAGTGAGCATAACCTCAAAGAAGAAAGGGTGCCCAAAATTCTTCTTGGCATGCAATAAACAGGAGGTCACATCCTATCCCCCCAACCAGTCAATCTGCAGATAAGACCATACTCGTTGACTGAAATTGCAGGTGAAGAAAAGATGGAACCTGTCTCATGCAAACGAGTAGGACAAAGAACACAGAAATGTTCATCTTGGCCAGTCCTCTAATGTCTCCTGAGCAGGAGGTCCCAAGTGTTCAGGCCATCAAAGAAGAGTAGCCAACCAAAAACCTTGATTTTCATCATGCATGAATATCTCCAAAGCCAAACACAAGGAGCAATTGTTGGAAGGTGTGTGTACATGATGGTGTAGAAGCTCTTAGCAGAATAACAAGATTTAGAAGGCCAAGACCACACATCAGGAGCAGCAGCATATCTTTGCAGCAAAGTTACCCAATGAAGGAGGTGCTCAAGTTCTGTAGCTGCTATTTTTGAGATAGGTAAATGAAACATTCAAGACACATCCTCAGAATCCAAAAAATCCATGGCAAAGATCTTGTCATCCTTGACAAAGGAGAACAAGTGAGGAAAGCGGTCCCAAAGTGGTCTATTTGAGTTTTGCAATATCCAACTATCAGACCAGAACAAAATAGAATCACCCTGATTCGCAGTGGCTGTAGAGATTGCTCTGTAGGAATCAGCCAACTTGAACACATCCTTCCACCAGAAAGATCCACACAGCACTGCGGCCTGGGGAGAAATACCATCATAATAAGTATTCCAGATAAGAGAGACCCAAGGGATGTCTGTCTTGTTGTAAAATTGATGAAGATGCTTAATGAGCAAACCTTGATTCTGCAGGTGCATGTTGATTATGCCATTACCACCTTTATTCCTGGGCCTGCAAACCAAATCCCATGCCGCAAGTGACTGCTTAGGAATGTCAGAATTACCACGCCAGAGGCATTGCCTTTCAATTCTCTCCAGTTGTTTAATGATGCCAATTGGATGTCCAAAGTGCATAGGAAATAAATGGGCATAGAGGACAAAACAGAGGTAAGCAACTGGAGCCGTGAGCCCTGGTTTAGCATGGCAGAGCTAGCAGAAAGTCTTCATTCCAACCTGTCCACCAGTGGCATGAGATCAATTATCCTAGGCTTGGTAGTTCCCATAGGAAGGCCTAAGTAAGTAAATGGAAACGTCCCCAAAGAGCACGTCCCCAAAGAGCATCCAAACACAGCAGCAAGTCTAGTGGCCTCCTCATTGTCCACATTAAGGGGCACCATTGTAGATTTCTGAAAATTCACCTTGAGACTAGTGGAGGCATAGAAAACATCCAATATTTCCTTGAGTGCATTGAGTTGGGAGTCCACTGCAGGTATAATTAAAATAGTATCATCAGGATATTGGATGATTGGAAAATGTGGATCATGGGAGGGGATTGGCAAAGTGAGGACTCCATCAGCCAGCATTCTGTTGACCACGGACTACAGAAGATCAGCTGCGATTACAAAAAGCAGAGGACATAGAGGGTCTCCTTGCCTAACACCACACTTGCGCTGGAACTTCTTGCCTGGCACCCCATTTAACAAAAACAAAGAAGACCCATAAGATACGAGACCCAAGCTAACCATTTAACATCAAAGCCCTTCTGCTGCAAGATTAACAAGATGGCCTCATGCTCAATCGTATCGAAAGCCTTAGCAAAATCCAGCTTCAGAATCAGTATAGGTCTCGCAGATTGCTTGCACTGATGCATGTACTCAAAAGCCGACGCCAGACAATCTTTAATGGACCTTGATTTCAGAAACCCATACTGATTATTGTGGATACATTTGAGTATCACCAACTGCAGCCAATTAGCAAGTAACTTAGTTAAGAACTTTAGGCATGCGTTGGTCAAAGAGATTGGCCTGAGATCCCCAGGACCCTGAGGAGCAATCATTTTAGGTATAAGAGTTATTAGTGAACCATTGATGCCATCAAGGCTGAGCTTACCAGCAGCAAATTGCCCAATCAAATTCAAAAAATCCTTCTGAATAATCGGCCAATATTTCTTAACAAAAAGTCCATTGAAACCATCAGGCCCAGGGGCCCTGTCCGAAGGCATTTCCTTCAGAACCTTATCAATTTCAGCTTGTGAAAAAGGCCTCGACAGCTCATGCAGACCATCTATGGGATGGATGAGGTCAGCCAAGCAAAAGCCCATTCGGATCCCCCTGGTCTGGCCCCTCCTTGATTTGAAAGAATGCCAACGAACTCCCGCCATTTGATCATGATCATGAATAGTAACACCATCATCAGACACCATGCTAGCAATGCTATTTTTCCCAGCCTCTCAGACGCCATTGCATGGAAAAATTTAGAGTTTTCCTCACCAACTTTGATGTAACGAATAGTGCAGCGCTGCTTCCAGTAAATATACTGCAATCGAAGCAAATCTTCGTGGTGGAGCTTAACTATTTTTCTGAAATTGAACTCAGGGATAGTGAGAGGCCTTCATTCCTCCAAAGAATCCAAACAAAGAATCACTTTAGAGCAATTAAGAATAACTTTCTTGATGGAGGCAAGATTAATATGCCATCGCTTAAGATCACTCCTAAGTCGCTTGAACTTCTTAGAAATAATAGCAGCTGCCGAACCCAAGCAAGCTAAAGGAGCATTCCATGACGCATTGACACAATCCATAAATCCAGGTAAGTCCACCCAGTAATTTTCAAACCGGAAAATTTTAGCTATAGGTATGGTGTTGTCAATCGTTACCAAACACGGGATGTGATTAGAACCCGTTCGAGCAAGTGGGTGCACAACAATGTTAGGGTACAAAGAGATCCAAGAACTAGTTGTAAAAAACCAGTCCAACTGCTCAAGGAGAGGTTGTTGCTGCATATTTGACCAGGTATAGGCCCTTCCCTTCAACGGCAATTCCAATAAACCGAGATGCCCAATAATCTCATTGAACATGAAAATATCATTGACGTTACCCCCAGGTAGGTTCCTGTTGTCCAACGATCTGATGAAGTTGAAATCACCAAGTAGCAACCAGTTAGCATCAACTGGTATTTGAAGATGATATAACCAATGAACAAAATCATCATGCAAAGGGCCATCACAAGGGCCATAAACCAAAACCAGATTCCAAACTTCAGAATTATGGACTGAAGTAAAGGACACCACGAGAGCAAAACACTAAATTTCAATGAGACAACCAGAGAAAAAAGTTGAATTCCAAACAACTAGAATGCCTCCCAAAGCCCCATGCGATGGAGCAAACGCAAAATTATCAAATCTGGGCGGGCAAAATTGTCGGATGGACATGAGATCAAAAGATTCACATTTTGTTTCTTGTAAACAAACTATTGAACAGTTACTTTCCTCAATCTTAGCGCGAACGTCTCGCTGACGTTTCTCGGAGTTCAAACCACGCACATTCCAGCATAGAACTTTCCAATTACGGAAACATGGATTATCCATAAAGAAACTCGATAAGATAACCAAACATCTCCACTGCAAAACAGAGAAGATAATTGCCAATAGGTTCATACAAGAAAATATATAATAGGAGTTCAGTCATCAACCCACTGCTGGCAACGCAAAGAACATAAACGGCCCACAGCTTCATGCCATTATTAACAGAGGGAAGTTTAGACTGCAGACACAAAATAACAAGCTGACGGACACAAAAATCTAAACAAAAAAGGAATGACAGCGCATTCCCGCCCAACTCACATCTTGATGCTTCACTTATCATCGCAAACATTGTGCTGGTCCTTCTTCTCAGGGCTTGCCATAAGCTTGTCCTCGGTGAGCTTCTCTGGTGAGATCCCTAGAGATTCTCCAATATGCTGCATGAGACTGATTGGGGTTGGTGGTGGAACTGTCGTGTTGTGCTCCTCCGCAGCAGACTCACTATCCTCCTAAGAGACAGAACCGTACCTAGGCTTCTTAGCTCGAGGACGCCGTAGAGGAGAGGGCTTGTTAGGAACCCAACTTCTTGGCACAACTACGAGTCATTCTCCTAGTGGTAAAATCCTCAGGAGAACGAACAAGCTTGTTGCCTTGACGACGGCCATGTTTGGACTTGCCTAACATGGATGGAGTCTTGGAAGAAAACTCAAACTCCTCATGCTGAACTGGATCTGCAGAAAAAACCTCAGGTAGATCTCTCATAGTTGCATCTCCTGCAAAAACATCCTGCTCAACTGGCTCAGCAGAAAAACCCTCTGATAAAGCCTTCTATGATGCAGCTCCCCCAACCATTCCATCAGAAACCTGTTCAAACAAAGACTGGAAAGAGTGCTCTAGCTCCTGGGGCCAAATCCTCATTGGCAAAACCGCAGGTGGTAGCACAGAGAGACAAACTGGCTTGTGGATGCTCTGAACTTCAAATTTCGGCAGGAGGTTCTTAAAAGAACGCTCCCACACCATAGCAGGTGGAAGAACCGGACCAAACACCACCCTGACAATACCCAGATGGATTGGATCAAGGTTAACCATAGGTGGATGAACAGCTGGAGGAATGTAGGGGACAATTGCACGCTCCAAATTTTCCTGGACCACAACCTGCTGAACAACTTCAACATCTGCTGACTGATCTTCAAAAGAACTGTTGGACCCCAAGGAGGGGTTCAACACCATGGATTTCTGATCTTGGGCAGCGTGAACTTCAGGCTCATGCTGTTGAGCATTCTAAGCAGCAACAACCTCATCCCAAGGGCCCTATCCAGCAGCATTCTGCTCGGGCTCTTGCTGCTGGTCTGGCTGATCAACACCCAGCCATGAGTTTGCTCCGGTTGATGTTGAACATTTGGAGGATTGGCATCCCAAACCAAAGCAGGAAACAATGGCATTCCCCAGAATGGTTGCGGAGGATCATGCCCTGGCATAGGATGAGGGTTTCCATCTAGGGGCATTGGGTCCTCGTCAGCACCCAACATGGATTCCGCAAAATTATTAGTGAGAATATAGACCGCAACAGTCCATGAAACAGTAGTGCCTCCCCAACTTGCATACTCATGAAAAACCATAGATCGAGGCACCATGATGTTATCCGGGAAAGAAGCATAAACCAAAGATCACACTAGACGCTGATCTTGCTGATCCCAGTAGTGAAACTGACAAAACGTGCTGACAATATCACACAGGTATTGGGTATTCCTGTAATCTAACGGTACACCAATGAAGATTAAACAACCCGTTCTGTGTCCATAATAGCCCTAAAACCCTCTCCCTGGTTGTGAGGAATGAAACACACAAAGAACTCATGCCCATCTTCGTCCAAACCCATGGGGAAAGGCGGATGTCGAGTAAACCAAGATCGCATCACCGGACTGGCCACTTCAAATGAACCAACACCCTGGAACCAGGTCTGAGCAGAGAGAATAATCACCTGCAGATCCTCTTGCAAGAAGTTGAGCACTTGCTCCCGTCCGATGGCCACAAGATGTGTCGGCGGCAGTAGCTCGACGATGGCCACCATGAACTGCTCATGGGCTCTTGGAGGGGCCTGCATCGTGGTGTAGTAGGTTCTTGGAAATTGTTCTGCCCCTCCATCGATGATGTCGTGGCCAATTGGAAGAAATTGCCGAGGGTCAAGCTCATAGACCGCCATTGATGGAGTATCAGCTGGGGCAGGCGATGGTGGAGGCGATTATGGTTTTCCGGCAGATTGGTTCTGTGTGGAAGGGGTGGAGGTGGGCGGTGAAGGTAGCGAGCCCGAAGCGTCGGGGAGGGGTTTTGTCAAGGCGCGAGGCTCGAAACCTGGCGACGGGACTTTGGGTAACCAAATAGTGGAACCAGCATTAATACCCGGGCAGTCTTTCTTAACGAGACCGGACCAAAAGCATAATCTGCAAAGTACACGATTCGTGCACGTATCGGACAAGTGACCCATACCCAAACAGTTCTGACAATCCCAATATTTAGCTGCCATATCCTCAATCATCTCATTGAAACTCTGTAAATCATCCACAATTTCCTTAGGTGACGGGACACAAACCGGAGATGTGGTGCCAGGCAGATCATCATCAGATAACAAAATTGGGCTGTCCAAAGAGGATCCATGGGCCAAATCGAATCCCAAAGTTTCAGTGCCAAGCGATGGAACATGGGCCGGGTCCAAAACACACGATGGAGTGCTAGGGCTATCCGAAAGGATAGAAACCATTGGAATGGGCCCAGAAGATTTTGAAATCCCAGAAAATCTGGGGTTGCCGCTAGGCGGACTATCTGATTCCGGGGATGGAGTAAAAGATCCAAATTGGATAGTCATCGACGGCGATGAGGAACTCGCCGATGGCGATGATGAGATCACCGGAGGTGATGGTGAGAGGGGAGGATTTCCCGACAGTGTGGAAATCGGGTTATCAGGAGAATCAACATCATAACCAGCCTCCCGGATAGTCAAAACTTCAACATCATTTGGACGATATTGATAACCCTTACAAACATCATACTTCATGAAAGTAGCAAATCTTAATCTCTTGGCAGGACCCGACCTAGGATTAGTGCGTAAAGATGACTCGACGGGTGGATTTCTCATGGCTAATAAACCTAGATTGGCACGACGTTTAGAAGGACTAACCACCGTCCACTCCTCATTGCATTCAATCTGCCAGAGACGAAATTCCTTCGTCCAATCTGGACCACCATGACCCCAAAGATGGAAATAACACTTAAACTGAGGGCAAACGAAGCTACGCTGATGCAGGATGAAAACCCCAACTTCTTTGCAGGAGACATGAAAAGAGAAAACCTGATCACGTAGGCAGAAAACCTTGAGCTGCGAACAATATCCTCCAAACGCTGATTCCAAGGCCAGAGCAACATTCTCCACAGATAATCTGAAAGAATGCCTTGCAAATGAGACAACCATGATGAAGTGGCCCGAATCCTCCGAAGGATGAACAGAGCGGCGAAAAGAGCGCCAGATCTCCTGGGCTAAGCCCATCCCTGGGTTATAATCAAACCCTAGAGAGATGGACGCGTGCACAACCATTGAGATGACCACCAGAGGCTGAGGGAGAGGATGCCGGAGATGATGAGCCGATCAGAAGGAAAAAACCACGGCTAGACGTGGAGATCACCAGTGGGGTGGCGGCGGCTAAGGGTTAGGGTGGGTGGGAGGTGGGAGTCGCCATGGTCTTATGATGTTTGAGTAGATCCTTTGGGAAGACTTGGGTGAAGTCTATGTGATCTTGCTGTAAAAAACAGAAACTTTTGCGCTCACGAGATTAGCTGCCATGTTTTACTGGAGAGGTATTTTAAGTTGATTCTTTTTGAAGACGATTAATAGACAAATTCCTCTGGTCCACCAATTTATTTCGGAATTTTTGGAGTTACATAAGTACTCGAATGATACAGATTACTACAGACTATTCTGTTTTTGATAGATTCTGTTTTCTATGTGTTGTTTGCTTATTTTGATGAATCTATGAGTAGTATCGGAGGGTATGAACCATAGAGAAGTTGGAATACAGTAGATATTACACCAATAAGAATTTAGAATGAGTTCAGAACAGTACATAAGTGGTGATTTATTTTCTTACACTAACGGAGCTTACGAGTTTTCTGTTGAGTTTTGTGTTGTGAAGTTTTCAAGTTTTGGGTAAAGATTCAATGGACTACGGAATAAGGAGCGGCAAGAGCCTAAGCTTGGGCATTCCCAAGGCACCCCAAGGTAATATTAAAGGACAACCAAGAGCCTAAGCTTGGGGATGCCCGGAAGGCATCCCCTCTTTCGTCTTCGTTCATCGGTAACTTTACTTGGAGCTATATTTTTATTCGCCACATCATATGTGTTTTACTTGGAGCATCATTTTATTTTGTTAGTATTTGCTTGGTTTTTGAATAAAATAATAATATCTGAAATTCTTAAATGTTAGAGAGTCTTCACATAGTTGCATAATTATTTTACAACTCATTGATATTCACTTATATCTTTTGGAGTAGTTTGTCATTTGCTCTAGTGCTTCACTTATATCTCTTTAGAGCATGGTGGTGGTTATATTTTATAGAAATTGTTGATATCTCATGCTTCACTTATATTATTTTGGGAGTCTTTTAGAACAGCATGGTAATTTTCTTTGGTTATGAATTTAGTCCTAATATGATGGGCACACAATATAGGTATAATAAAAACTTGCATAAAGAGTGCATTGAATACTATGAGAAATTTGATACTTGATAATTGTTTTGAGATATAAAGGTGGTAACGTTAGAGTCATGCTAGTTGGGTGATTATGAAATTGATAAATACTTGTGTTAAAGTTGGCAAGTCCCGTAGCATGCACGTATGGTGAATGTTGTATGACAAATTTGAAGCATGGGGTGTTCTTTGATTGCCTTGCTTATGAGTGGAGGTCGGGATCGCGCGATGTTTAACTCCTACCAACCCTTCCCCTAGGAGCATGCTTAGTAGTACTTTGCTTCGAGGGCTAATAAAATTTTGCAATAAGTATATGAGTTCTTTATGACTAATGGGAGTCCATGGATTATACGCACTCTCACCCTTAAACCATTGCTATCCTCTCTTGTGCCACGCAACTCTCGCTGGTACCATAAACCCACCATATACCTTCCTCAAAACAGCCACCATACCTACCTATTATGGCATTTCCATAGCCATTCCGAGATATATTTCCATGCAACTTTCCACCATTCCGTTTATTATGACACACTCCGTCATTGTCATATTGCTTTTGCATGATCATGTAGTTGACATCGTATTTGTGCAAAAGCCACCTTTATAATTCTTTCATACATGTTACTCTTGATTCATTGCATATCCTGGTACAACGCTGTAGGTATTCACATAGAGTTATATTTTGTCCTAAGTATTGAATTGTAATTCTCGAGTTGTAAATAAATAGAAGTGTGATGATTTCCATTATTAGAGCATAGTCCCATGTGAGGAAAGGATGATGGAAGCAATGATTCTCCCACAAGTCAGGATGAGTGTCCGAACTTTTTGAAAAATAAAAGAGGCCAGAGAAGCCCAAATAAAAAAAGATCAAACATTATAAGTTCATTGGTTATATTTTGTCCTAAGTATTTTACTACGGACTCTTGAATAGATCGATCAGAAAGGATAGTGAGGTGGTTTCGTGCCCTATAATAATCTCTTCGTTTGTTCTCCGCTATTAGTGACTTTGGAGTGACTCTTTGTTGCATGTTGAGGGATAGTTATATGACACAATTATGTTATTATTGTTGAGATAACTTGCACTAGTGAAAGTATGAACCCTAGGCCTTGTTTCCTAGCATTGCAATACCGTTTACGCTCACTTTTACAACTTGTTACCTTGTTGTTTATATATTTTCAGATTACAAAAACCTATATCTATCATCCATATTGCACTTGTATCACCATCTCTTGGCCGAACTAGTGCACCTATACAATTTACCATTGTATTGGGTGTGTTGGGGACAGAAGAGACTCTTTGTTACTTGGTTGCAGGGTTGTTTGAGAGAGACCATCTTCATCCTATGCCTCCCACGGATTGATAAACCTTAGGTCATCCACTTGAGGGAAATTTGCTACTGGCCTACAAACCTCTGCACTTGGAGGCCCAACAACGTCTACAAGAAGAAGGTTGTGTAGTAGACATCAGAGGGTATGATTCAGCTAGGATGTTATCTCTCCACATATCTTTCCAAAATAGGACATTCTGACCATTTGCCATGTTAACCATTGATATTACTCTATAGGTTGGCATTTATTTTGCAATGTCCCTCCACCAAAATGATCCACACGGGTCAGAAAGCATGCGGGATTTTGTCTGTGTAGTATGTCTTCCAAATAAGTTGCACCCAAGGTACATCCTAACCATTGTAAAACTTATGTAGATGGTTGGTTATGCCTTTTGGATTAACGAATGCACCTAGTACTTTCATGAGATTGATGAATCATGTTCTTAGATCCTTCGTTGGCCAGTTTGTAGTGGTTTACTTTGATGAAATATTGATTTATAGCAAAGATCTGGAGGATCATGTTGAACATATAAAATGTGTGCTTGCTGTCCTACGGGAGGAAAACTTGTATGCTAACGTGGAAAAGTGCACATTTTGCACAAACAAGGTTGTGTTTCTTGGCTTTGTTGTTTCAGCAAACGGTGTGGAGGTTGATGAAGAGAAGATCAAGGCTACTCGTGAGTGGATGCCTCCACAAAATGTGATCCAAGTACGTAGCTTCCTCGGACTTGCAGGCTTCTACCGCCGGTTCATGAAGGATTTCAGCACCATTGCTGCACCCATGAATGAGTTAATGAAGAAAGACACTCCATTCCAATGGGGTGATGCGGAAGACAAGTCCTTCAGTGAATTGAAGATGAGATTGACATCAGCCCCATTGCTTTCACTTCTTGATTTTGGTAAGACATTTGACATTGAATGTGATGCAAGTGGTGTTAGCATTGGTGGAGTTCTAATGCAAGAAGGTAAACCCATCACCTACTTTAGTGAGAAGCTTAATGGTCCAACTCTTAATTACTCCGTCTATGATAAAGAATTGTATGCACTTGTTCGATATTTGGAAACATGGAAACATTACTTGTGGCCCAAAGAGTTTGTAATACATTCTGACCATGAATCTTTAAAACATCTAAAGAGCCAACTCAAACAGAACCATAGACATGCAAAATGGAGTGAGTTCATACAGTTTTTTCCTTACATTGTCAAGTACAAGAAAGGGAAGGCTAACGTTGTTGTCGATGCATTGTCTAGGCGTCAAATCTTACTTTTCCCAACTTGATGTTCAAATCCTTGGTTTAGAAAGCATCAAAGAATTGTATGCTAATGACTCATACTTTGCTGGACCATTTTAAAAGTGTACCAAGGGAAAGGGATGGGATAAGTTTCACTTGCATGATGTATTTCTATTTCGAGCTAACAAATTGTGCATCCCAGATTGTTCTGTTCATTTGTTGCTCTTGCAGGAGGCTCACGCTGGTGGTCTCATGGGACATTTTGGAGCCAAGAAAAGTGAAAGTGTGCTCGTTGATCACTTATTTTTGCCACGCATGAGACATGATGTGGAACGCTACGTGTTGGGATGAGAGATTTGTCACAAAGCTAAGTCCCACTTGAATCCTCATGGTTTATATACTCCTCTACCTATTCCGAATACTCCGTGGGAAGATATTTCTATGGATTTTGTTCTTGGTTTACCACGGACTAAGAGGGGGAGAAACTCGGTATTTGCGGTAGTTGATCATTTTAGCAAATGGCACATTTATCCCATGTCATAAGTGCGGTGATGCTTCACACATTGTTGATCTGTTTTTCAGGGCAGTTGTGCGGCTACATGGAGTACCACACATGATTGTGTTAGACCGTGACAACAAATTTCTGAGCTACTTTTGGCAGACCTTGTGGGGGAAACTTGGCACCAAGCTCCTATTTTCCACGACATGCCACCCACAAACAATTGGATAGACTAAACTTGTCAACCGAACATTGTCCATGATGCTACGGGCAGTCCTCAAGAAGAATTTGAAGATGTGTCAAACACACATCTATTCTATGAGTGTCCATTTGAAATGATCATGACTGTCCGGTGTGTGACATGGGGGTATTGGAATCAAACACACATCTATTCTATGAGTGTCCATTTGCTACAAAGTGTTGGGAAACTGGGGGCATCCATTGGGACAACTAGCTAAACATGCAACAAAAATATGAGAGAGCTAGATCTTCCTGGCAGGGACCTCTATTCAAAGAGATAACAATTCTCACTTCCTGGAACGGTTGGAAGCAGCACAACAGAAAGGTGTTTGATGGTGAAGTTGCCACCCACACTGAGTGGCTAAGGAAGCTCAAAGAATATTTTGTGATCTTGGGTTTCAGGCTCAACCCCCAAAATTTAACCTTTTTAGAAGGTTTCAGAAACTCTTTGACTGTTTAAACTTCTTTTGGATATGGCTCTTTTGGACATGTCTTTTATGTAAAAGCCATGCTGAAGTTGCCACCCACACTGAGTGGCTAGTTGAGTGATTCTATTGTTTTCTTTTGGACATGGCTCTTTTGGACATGTCTTTTATGTAAAAGCCATGTAATATCTTACCCTCCTGTTAACCTTTGGTTAACTTATTAATAAAAAAAAGCAACAGTAGGAGTCTCTCCTGCTGTTTTCATTGGTCAAAAAAAAGAATTTGAAGATGTGGGAAGAGTGCCTACCTCATGTGGAGTTCGCATATAACAGGGCAGTACATTCAACCACTAAATTTTGCCCATTTGAACTGTTTATGGATTCAAACCTATTGCTCCCATTGATCTTTTGCCTTTGCCATTCCGCGAACAAACCAGCCTTGATGCAAGTAGTGTGCTAATTTCGTCAAGAAACTTCATGCCCAGGCAAAGGAGAACATTGAAAAAATGATTGAAGAACATACAAAGCGGGTAAACAAGACCAGGAAGAAGGTGGTGTTTGAGGAAGGCGAATTGGTATGAGTAAACCTTCATAAGGACCGTTTTCCTAAGCAACGCAAGTGCAAGTTACAGCCACGCGGTGATGGACTGTTTGTGTTGCTCAAGAGGATCAACGACAATGCTTATAAGATCGATCTTCCAGAAGAATATGGTGTTAGCCCAACCTTCAGTGCCTCTGATCTTTCCCCATACTTTGGGCCTTTAGAGTCGAGGACGACTCCTTCTCAAGAGGGGGAGGATAATGAGGACATCCCAACCATGGGCACCACACCACCAATCATCAACAGTCCAATCACAAGAAATCGCGCTATGCAAATACATGATCAGGTGAACGCTAACTTAAGTCTATCATTTGAACTCAAAAACATGGTTGTGCCTTCACCTCCTTTGTTGTTGGTTGAACTCAAGTGCGATATCGAAGAAGGCCAAACACATTTTAGTCCGTGTAAAACAATGTTTTATGGTGAAGAAACAAAGTTAGGAATTCATGAAGAAATGAGTTTGCATGCCAAAGAAACATTGTTCCGATTCAGACGAAACAATGTTTTGCGCAAGTTTGGATAGGCCAACTACTTCTTTGAATCCACTCTTCATTGAGCAAGATGAGGAAATGAACACATATGTTACCAAGAACCACCTCTTCGGCGCACAAAGAGCTTTGCATTAAGAACAACAAGCAATGAGCGACCGCATCGACAAACTTGCCACCGACTTGCGACAACCCGAGCAACATACAAGAGACTGTCGGATTACGGGTTCCGCAAACCCTTGAAAGGTTTGAACTCTGGGATGCGTGTGGAGATCTCAACCTACCCAGCGCGCCTACTCGTGATCCTCCTAAGCCTAGCAGTCGAGCTTGAAGAGACAAAGAGACACAACAGTTTATCCTGGTTCGGGCCACCTTGCGGGGTAATACCCTACTCCAGCGTTTTGGTGGATTGCCTCGAGGGGCTGAGGATGAACTAGTACAATGGATGATCGGGCCTCAGGAGGTGAGGTGTTCTTGAGATCAAGAGAGCTGGTGGGATGTGGACTAGATCATATGTGTTCTGATCCATCTCAATGGTGGTGGCTAAGTCCTATTTATAGTGGCCTTGGTCCTCCTCCCAAATGTTGGCAAGACGGGATCCCAGAATGGCCGGATTTGAAAGGGGACAAGTAGTACAGCTTATCCTGACAAATGGGGTCTTCGCCTGCGAAAAGCCCCTGGTCGTGACACTGCGGTGGACTCGGTGATGACCTCTGTCTTGCCGTCTTGGTGGTCTTGGTCTTGTTGCACCATAATGGAAACCTTTGGCTGATTCCTCCGGACTCTGCCCCTATAGCTTACCTCGCTTGCACCAAATAGGAAACTGGCGCTCTGCGCCCGCTGGCGCCCGCCTGGCCTTGGTCGTCATGGCTCACATCAGCTGAGCCTCGTGAGGTGCACCTTGACATAGAACTCTCCGCCCCTTGGAAGCCGGCCTGAAGAGGCCAATCGCCTCGGGGGTCTTGGCATCATCTGTCTTGCGAGGGTCTTGATCTATTGATGTCGAAGCTGGGCCATACCAGGCCGTCGATGGAGCCACGTGGTAGACCGCAGGCAGGCGAGTCTGGATACCCCCATATCCAGAATGCCGACAGTAGTCCCCGGGCCTAAGGCACGCTCGGACTTGGCTTCCAAGCGAAGCCAAAGGGCAAGTGTGTAGCGTCGTGGGCCCTAACTGCCTGCAGCCTTGATGACGCATGGAGATTGATGGGACGTGGGTGTCTCCACTTCCCTATACTACCTTGGCAACTGCTTCCATATAACAAAAGGGGAGCCGCCTGCTGTCGTGCCTTCATTACCTTTCCTTTGTCTTGCTCCAGATCCCGTTATCCCAACACCGAAAGAACTCACCAGATCTGCCGTTTTCTTCCCCAATCTTCTGCCCAATGGCTGCTGAGAAGACCAAGGCTTCAGCCCCGGCTGCCGGCCTCGCTTGGTACGAGCCGGTGCTGACCGTGCCCTGCATCACCAAGGAGAAACTCCAGACCGTGCTTCTCCTCACGGCGAGCAAGGACAACGTTGTTCCCCACCATTACGGCCTCCATGCGCTCCATATTCACCCCAATTCCATCCTCCTCCTTTCCATCTTTGCCTTCTACTGTGAGGCGTTCATGGGGGTGATGCCCTCCGTCACCATGCTCCGCCACTTCTTCGTCCGCATGGGTGGCGACCGACCCGCTGGGTGCGTCGGCTTCATTGCAGCCCGGGGCAGTAAAGCGTTCTCCTGCACCGGGAAGAAGGTGGAGGATGCCTTGAAGAGGTGGGTCCTAATGGACGGAAAGTGCTCGCAGGACCTGCTGGAGCTGCCGACTGATCACCCCTCCTCCGAGAAGGGGTGGCTTTTTGAGAAAATCACCGACCCTTCCCTGAAGCCGTGGATGAAGATGATGGAGGAGAACCTAAAGAGAGAGAAGTTGACGGGGGGCATGATCGTCAAGGAGTTCTTGATGCAGCACCTAGCACCGCTTCAAGATGGCTCCCGCCCCTTATGGAAGCTTGGGGGGGCCGACGACAAGATTCGCCTGCGCCAGGACGCCCTTCCCGGGGAGGAGCTGAGAAAGGTGTCGCTTTATTTGACTGGGAAAGATCCGAGCGGCCCTCCGGAGGAATGGCTCTCGCTGTACCGCCGAGTCGACAGGGAGGAGGTTGCTGCTACCATGCCAGTCTTCGACGAGTTCGTGCCCATGCAGACAGGGCCTCCCCCGCCGCCTACCTCCTTGGTGGACATTTCCTCTATCGACCATTCCTCCGAGGCCACCGAGGATGAGGGCGAGGGAGGAATCCTCTGCCCCGAGGCAGAGGGAGCTCCTCCGCAACTTCCCTGATGACGATGATGATGACGCACCTATGGTGGTGGAGCTGGCTTGCCCCTCCGGGGTCACCACGAGATCCGAGGCGGCCTCCTCGAAGCAGCCAAAGCGGTCGGCCATGAAGGAGGCCAGGACTGCATTGATCCCCCACAGGTAGTGCTCCGCCTTTGCTAGCCATGTCCCGAGTGGTGCCGACCGTGTGCTCTCCTGCTCCCAAGAGTGTAGCTCCGACTGCTCCGACGAAGCCCCCGCTGTTAGGCCTGAAGGGGAACTACGTCTTCTCTGACCAGTGAGTGCTTTCCCCTGATCTTGTCATTGATTCATGATGTGATGCTTACCGTCTTCATCCGTTGTTAGGCAGCAGTCATCAAAGAAGAAGAAGGAGGGCGTCGGAGTTGTCGTGCTCGAGCGTGTCGAGGTGGCCGCCGTAGCCCTGGCAAAGGAGAGCCTTGTGGCCCCTGCAGCTCTAGCGGTGATGTCGTCTTCTCAAGGCGCCGAAGCCCATCCTCAAGAGGTGTCGGTGCCTTCAGCAGGGCTCACCCCGGCGGCGCCCATCCTCGCTGTGGCTGCTGAGGTCACCCGGCCTCCGGAGCCCCCAGTCCTTCCTGATGTTGTGGTTTCTCCTGTCCTGGCGCCGAGGACCTCTTCTCTCCTTCCCGGCGCGCAGCTTGGGCATGGCGCCCCTGCCGCCTCTGGAGCCCTGGAGGAGGCACGAGAGGCCTTGGACCTTCTCCAAGGTGAACTTTGGGGCCTGGACCGGCGCACAGTGTTGGGGTGCCTCGGCTAATCTCTGGATGGCTCCAGGCTGACGCGTCTATCTAAGCGGCCTGGGGCTGTGTGGAGGAGGCCCAAAAGGTGTCTGGGATGGCTGCTGTCGAGCGTGACCTGGCGCAAAAGGAGGCCATGGAAGCCGAGGATTAGTGCCGCACGGTGGAGGCTGAACTGGAGGCTCTTTAGGATTGACAGGCCGCCTAGGCCGGCCAGCTCTAGGAGCGAGAGGAGAAACTGAAGGCCCAGGAGGCTGCCGTTGCCGATCGAGATGCTAAGCTGAAGAAGGCAGCCCTGGAGCAGGCTGTGGAGCACAATCGCTTGACGAAGCTGAAGGAGGAGGCGGAGGTGACCCAGGTATCCCATGCTGAGGCCTATGAAGCGGCCACCATGGAGCGCAGCACCCTCGCCTCCCTCGAGGCGAGGTTCCACAAGGCTTAGTGGTCACTCTTTCGGGATGATCCCTTGAAGAAGAAGGCGGTGGTGGCCCCTAGGGAGAGCCCTGCCGCTCTGCTCCCTGAGGCCGAGGCAGTGCCCGAGGACGTCGTGGATGGGTTTGGCTCTTTGGTGGAAGGTGAGGCTCGCTTGCTTTCTTCCTCGGCCCTTACATGCGTCTTCAACCATCTCTATCTCCGGGACGCCAGCTTCGACTTCGCCACCTTCCTCGATCCCGTGGACTCCGACTCCCACACCGTTACTGCTGCCGCCATGAAGAGCTCCGTGGACGCCCTGCTGAGCAAGTTCCTTGTCGTCGGTCCTGCAGCTGGGGCCGAGGGGATGGGCGATGCATGTGGCGACGAGGCTCCGCTGGCGGGTGATGGCGGTACCCAGGGCTGAAGAGGTGGCTTGGTGACGCTGCTCCTTCCTGTTCATCCTTTATCATGTAGCATGCCTCGTGGAGGCGTTTAAAACTGATTGTTTGGAACAATATGTTTTGTAATAATTAGATTGTGGTCCCCCGACTTTGTCTGTTTGCTTTGTTGTTCTGCGTCAGCAGAGCCCAGCCCCGCGCGTACCTCAGCCACCGTTGGGTCATCCGTATCGCTAGGACGAGCCCAAGGGGTGAGGGGCTACGTGATCAGTTAGGCTCCTGAGGCGTGATGCTCAGGAGTCCTCCTTGACGTGCGAACATCTTAGGAAAAAGTGGAAAGGCAAGCCTTGGTGTTCTGCACCGGCAGGGCCCGGTCCCGCTCATACCTCAGCCGCCGTTGGGTCGTCCGGATCACCAGGATGAGACCAAGGGGTGAGGGGCTACGTGGCCAGTTAAGCTCCTGAGACGCGATGCTCAGGAGTCCCCCTTGACGTACGAACGGCTTGAAAAGGGAAAAAGTCAGGCCTTGGCGTTCTGTGTCGGCAGGGCCCGGCCCCGTGCATGCCTCAGCCACCGTTGGGTCGTCCGGATCACTAGGACGAGACCAAGGGGTGAGGGGCTACGTGGACAGTTAGGCTCCTGAGACGTGATGCTCAGGAGTCCCCCTTGACGTGCGAACCGACCATCCTACCTTTCCTCGCCGGGCTCTCGCTCGGGAGGGGCGCGCGAAGACCAGTCCCATGGGACCTGGCGCGGTGGGGTGCGGCAGGCGTGACCTGAGCATAGCCCCCGTGCCCAGCCCCCTCGTGCTACCCTCCGATGGAGAGCAGAGCGGTGAGGCTGGTCACTGAGCCTAGAAGCTCCCTGAGGTTAACGCAGTCGTGAGGCCACCCCAATTCTTTATCACCAGCGCAGAGCATAGCGCTCTGCTCTTGCACGGGCATAGCCGCTCCTTGGCAGTCTCGACAACCAGCACGGAGCATAGTGCTTCCACTGTGTGTGGGAGGGGGCTCCCTCTGAGGAGAGCCCATGAGGCATGTACAGACCCGCCCTGACACATGGCTTTTACGGTAGGGATGGAGGAGGTGTGTATGGGCACGCGTGAGCCAGCGCGGGACTCACAAGGCCCTACCTCAAGGCGGGTTACGCCTGAACTTGATTGGGAACACTTGTACTAATCCTGCAAGATTGTTAAGCAGCCTGCACCGAATGAGTCTCCTGAGGCTATTGCAAGAGAAGGCCAGACACCAACGACCCCAGGAGGTGACGTGAACGGTGCCGGCCCGCCAGACAGAGCTCAGCCATGGGGTTTATCAACGCTGCAGTGACAGACCCGAGCACAGACATCGTGCCCAGTTTTCTCATGCAAAGATCCTGCAGAAAAACAACCGGCGTGTGGTTCCCGTGACAATGGGGGCACCAGGTTGCACACCCTTACTCATCGGCCCGTGATTAGCTCATGCGAGAACAAGGCAGCAAGGGCCATGGGAGGTGACGTACACGGGGATTGGCCTGCAAGCCAAAGCTCAGCCTCTTAGGTTTAGTGATGCTGCAGGGACGGACCCGAGCACACATGCTGTGCTAGTCCTTAATCATGAGGCGGTCGCGGGAGGGCTCGCAAGGGCGTGAGACATTCTTGGCAACGAAGCACCGGTCAGGCAATTGATAATCTTAAGGTAGCTTGCGAAGGAAGGTAAACTAGCTCTAAAATATGCAAAAGGGATACATGCCGCAGGGCCGGACCCATACGTCCTGGAGATGATGCAGCCCGTGGGGCGCCCCCAAACTGAACGAACTAGAGAGATGTCACCTAGTACCGTCGGTGAAGAGCTGTTGGGGAAGCAAAAGATGCATGCTGCTAGAGTCGTTCCTCATGACCCGCCCTGGCCCCGAGCCTCGGGAGGCCCAGAGGGCCCCGGAGGCTCCTGGGGGTGCTCCTCCATGTCCGCCAGGGTCGCCTGGTGCCTGGCCTCACGATCCGCCAGGGCGTCCCTTGTGCAGCACTGGAACACCGCGGTTGCGCCTGGTAGGCCAAAACGCATGCAGACGTAGTTGTGGGGTGGACCCTCGCATCGGCCGACACGGGACGGCCAGAAGAGCTGCCGAGATGCAGCCCTGTTGAGCCCTGGGATGTTGATGCAGACGTGAAACTCCTTACCCTTGCCAGGGCAGTGAGCCGTGCCTCACGGTAGGCAACGATCGCCTTGCAGAACCCTTGCCTCTTCGATCTCCTTGATTGCCTTGCTAATGAACTTCTGAACGCCTGGCGCCCCCCGCCTGACGCCTTCTCTTGGGAAGTGTGCGCTGAAGTGTGCCTCCACATGGTGCCCGAGCGCCTCCCTCGTGACCCTTGCTAGGTCTAAGGCCCTCCCAATGAGAGCCCGCGAGCCCAGCCTGAGAGGGGCACCGGGCGCGCCTTCCTATGTGATGGGTGAAGGTGCCCCATCCGGGGATGCGAGGCTTAGTGCGGTGTCCTTTGGCGATGCTTCCCCGCGACGTCCCTGGCCCAGCTGCAGCTTCTTTGTCTTGGGGCCGACCTCAGGAGGTAGGGCACCGCCCTCATCTTCAGGGCTCTCGACTGCTGCAGCTTGGTAACCGCGCTCTAGGGAGCACACGACGTTTTCCTGGCATGAGACTGTGATAACGCCATCGCTTCCTGGCATCTTGAGGACGTTGTAGCCATGGTGCGTCGCTACCATGAACTTGGCCAGTGCTGGGTAACCTAGGATGGTGTTGTACGGAAGGTGAATGTCGGCGACGTCGAAGTCGATGAGCTCGGTGTGGTAGTTGTTCTGCTCACTGACAGGGAGGCGGACCAGCCCTATCGGGTGTGTGGAACTGTTGGTCACTCCTAAAAATGGCTTGGGTGGCTGAAGCTGGTTGAACGACACTTCGAGCCTGTTGAACGTTTGAACAGACATGACATTGAGCCCTGCTCCACCATTGATGAGAGTCTTGGTGATGACCACATTGCTGATGATGGGAGAGTAGGGCATGGGGAGCGCGTTGGCAGTGGCCGCACACTTGACTTGGTCTGAGGAGCTGAAGGTGATGGCACATTTGTACCACCTGAGAGGGCGAGTTGCTTCTGGCTTGGGGAGCACTGCGTTCACCTCGCACGCGATCTGCTTGAAGATGCGGTGAGAAGCTAGGGCCTGTGAGCCGCCTAGGATATAGGCAATGGCTTGAGGCTCCTGGAAGCCTCCAGCCCCCTCTTCCTGGTGATGTTCTTCATTCCTTCTTAGTGGTGGAGGCAGTGGAGGAAGACCGGCATTGCCCTGAGGGCGCTCCTCGTGAGGCTACTCCCTCCAAGCGCCCTCGCGAGGTTGGCCCTGCCAACGGTCCTCCCGAGGATGGTCGTGTCCGTCCCAGCGTCCTCCACCTCGGCCACCTCCACGGTCGTAGCCTCGATCGTTGCGCTCGGGGCGTCGACTGAGGAGCCCGTCACAGAGGGCCCTGAGCTCCTGGCAGGCGTTGTTGTTGTGGCTATGGACGTTGTGGAAGACGCAGAACGGGCAGTTGCTTTTGGACGAGTTAGGGTAGTCGTAGCCGCGCTTCATCTCTGGCTCGGCCGCTAGGACGGCCAACCCTTTGCGCTTCACGTCCTTGGCCTTGGCCTTATTGTCTTCGTGGTCAGCATTGGGGAGCTCGAGGAGGGAGAGGCGCCCCTCCTCAGCCCTTGCACACTTGCTCGTCATATTGAACATCTCCAAGGCCGTGCAGAGGTCCTCATGGATGGAGAGCTCCTCCACTTCCTGACATCGCGGATGCCATCAGTGAATGCTGAAATGATGGCCTCATCTGACACCTTGGGGATCTTGAGGCGAACATTGTTGAAGTGCTAGATGTACTTATTTAGGGTCTCTCCTGGCTGCTGCTTGATGCGACGGAGGTCACCCGCGGCTGGCGGACGGTCGCAAGTGCCCTAGAAGTTGGCGATGAAGCAGCTGCGCATCTCCTTCCAAGAAGAGACCGATCCCACGGGGAGGTTCAGGAGCCAAGAACGTGCTCTATCCTTGAGGGCCATAGGGAACCAGTTCGCCATGATCTTCTCATTGCCGCTGGCCGCCTTGATGCTCAGCTCATAGAGCTGCAGGAACTCGGCGGGGTCGGTGGTGCCGTCGTAGCATGGGGACAGGTCAGGCTTGAACTTGCTTGGCCAGATGATGTTGCGGAGCTCCAAGGTGAACGCGGGACATCCTAATGTGGCCACTGGGGCCCGTCGAGGAGGTAGGACTTGGTCTTCGTGCACGCGCGCCGCCACCTCCTGTGGCGGCACGCGGGCTTGGCGTGGGGGCGCAGGAAGCACGTGCGCCTCCCCTTGAGGCCTCTGCACCACCTGGCAGCTCACCTCCTCCCGAGCAGGCGCTGGGCGCGGCGGGTTGTGCTGCGGTGCCACACGCCTTGGCTCAATGATGACGCCCTGAGCCGGAGGAGGCTGAGGAGCCCCGTGAGCCATGTTACCCGTGGCAGGCGACTGCTGGGGCAGTGAGCGGGCCGGTGCAGTGGAGCCCCCAGCCGCGCTAACGAGCTCAGCAATCCGCTTGAGCCATTCCTCGTAGAAGTCGTCGACCGGGCGGTAATGAAGGAGCTCCGCGCCATGAGTAGAGCGGCCAGCGTTCGCCGGGCCGTGATGTGCGTGGGAGGATAAAGCTGGCGGTGTTAGTGACAGAGTGGCAGTGCGCCCGTCTCCGCGCACCCGAGGGTGCAGAGAAGAAGCTTGCTGCTCGTGGCCGGCAGGGCCAGTGGTGACGTTGGCCATCGGAGACGGAGCACGAAGACCACAACCATTGCCCTCCGGAGCCGTCTGAGCAACACGAGCGGCGACTGTGGCCCGGCGCTCAGCGCAAGCTCGACGTGCATCGGCCATGGAGTTGTGAGAGTGACGGTGGATCGATGAACGGAAGAGAAGATCTGACGCACCCCTACCTGGCGCGCCAAATGTCGGATTACGGGTTCCGCAAACCCTTGAAAGTTTCAAACTCTGGGGTGCGTGCGGAGATCTCAACGTACCCAGCCTGCCTACTCGCGATCCTCCTAAGCCTAGCGCGCCCAGCTCGAAGAGACAAAGAGACACAATAGTTTATCCTGGTTTGGGACACCTTTCGGTGTAATACCCTACTCCAGCGTTTTGGAGGATTGCCTCGAAGGGCTGAGGATCAACTAGTACACTGGATGAAGGGGCCTCAGGAGGTGAGGTGTTCTTGATCTCAAGAGAGCTGGTGGGATGTGGACTAGATCAGATGTGTTCCGATCCATCTCTATTGTGGTGTCTAAGTCCTATTTATAGTGGCCTTGGTCCTCCTCCCAAATGTTAGCGGAAAGGGACCCCACAATGGCGATATTTGAAAGGGGACAAGTAGTACATCTTATCCTGACAAAACTGGTCTTCGCCTGCAAAGAGCCCGTGGTCGTGACGCTGCAGTGGGCTCGGTGATGACCTTCGTCTTGCCGTCCTGGTGGTCTTGGTCTTGTTGCACCAGAATGTAAACCTTTGGCTGATTCCATAGGACTCTGCCCCTGTGGCTTGCCTCCCTTGCACCAAAGAGGAAACTGGCGCTCTGCGCCCGCTGGCGCCCACCTGGCCTTGGTTGTCATTGCACACGTCAGCTGAGCCTCATGAGGTGCACCTTGCAAACAACTCTCCGCCCCACAGAAGCCGGCCTGAAGAGGCCGATCCCCTCGGGGGTCTTGGCGTCGTTCGCCTTGCAAGGCTTGGCCCCTCGCAAGGGTCTTGAGCTGTTGATGTCGAAGCTGGGCCGTACCAGGCCATCGATGGAGACACGCAGTGGGCCGCAGGCAGGCAAGTCTAGATACCCCCATATCCAGAACGCCGACAGAGACTACTTCGACCACAAACTCGATGAACATAAACAAGAGAGCAACGAAAGAACAGACGAGATTCGAGCATTGTTGGTCAACCATTCTTCTACCTCTTCGTCCTACTCAAGACGGAGCCACTTAAGTCGTCATTCTTCTTCGGATGCAAGTTTTCCTCGAGCTCGCTCACTTTGTCGCCAAGGCCATGAAGTTCATCAAGCTGCAAAAAATCCATTCCACGGCAACGGGTTACAAGCTCGCCTACGTGAACGTGACCGCCTTCGGCGACAATAAAATGATCCTTCGGCCCAAGAGCAGGCTGCAATATGCCAAGATGAACAAGAACAACAAGATGGCGATGCCCCTCGACAAGAACAACAACCTTTGTGAGGAAAAAAAATCTTGTAGCCCAACATGCTATACGCGAAGCTACACTAGCTGTCGACGAGCGCAACCGCCAAGCACGACTTGAAGAAGAGGCCCTCCATCGAGAGCGCCAAGAAGAAGCCGCACGCCATGAGGAGCACCAAGAAATAAGGAATCGTGCAAGAATTCCACAACCTCAACAACAAAACAACCAAGCGGAGCATGAGGAGCATGCGGCTCAAGACCCTCCTCCATGCCAAGAGTGTCATCACCATCAACCCCAACACAATGAAGAGCAACACTATGGCAAGCTCAAGTTCACTATGCCTAAGTTCTCCGGAAAAAATAATCCCAAAGACTACCTTTCATGGGCATTGAATGTTGACAAGATCTTTGGTTTTCACAACTATGAGGAAGATAAGAAGATTTCCATGGAATCCCTTGATGTCAGGACCCTGATCCTAAGTCACACCAATCTAGCATGTAACACATCATATCACTTTGAGGCCTCACGCACAGTATTCCCATGGGTGCCATCTTACCTGGCCCAGGACCGTATCCGCATTTTGGCTCACATTTAAGATAGTGTCGCTAGCATCCATATGACAGAGAACCTGGGCCGACATGACTAGTCGTGAACCCAAAGTGGCACTAACTTACTAGGACAGGCATACATGACCCAGCAACGAACGTGTCGATCATCAACGTATGAACCCAAGTCGTAGCAAGCTACACGGACTTAAAGGAACAATGTGTGACATTTCCCCAAAGGGACAGACACAGGAACGAAGAAGGACACATGCCGACCAGCCTTAGTGTTCCGGAGCAGTAGCAAGCTACCATGTCTCAGTGGAAGCACTAGGAGACATTTCCCCATAAGAGAGGCTACCAAGAATAAACAACTAGGTTGTTGTATCCCACACATACAAAGCATTTAAAAGCATACACACAGTATGCTCGATATGTGCAAATACAACATGGCATCACAACAAAACTCTATGACTCAATGTATTTATTCAATAGGCTCAGAGGAGCCAGATATTGCAACATGGGTTTGCTGACCCAGCATTCAAGTCATACAAGCAACAAGGACAGGCGGAAGCATAAACATGTCGAAGTATAGACATCTGAAAAGAGAGAAGGCTAGTAAGCCTGTTTATCTACAAGACCCTCCAAAGGGTACAAGATTGTAGCTAAGGTAACAAGCTAAACATGGAAGTCCAAGCAGTACAACTAGTGAGACTGAAGCCTCTCTGCAAAAATATAAACTAAGCAAACATGAGCACAAATGTACCCAGCAAGACTTACATCAGAAATAGCTACATATGCATCAGTATCAACAGGGGGTGGAGTTTAATTGCAGCAAGCCAACATTGACTCGGTGGCTATCCTGTACTATGACTGCTAGTAACTCTTTTGAGGTGGTGCACACGAGTCCAAATATTCACCATATCAATACACCACTATGGATCTGCTCCCGTCTCCCTACGAGAAGGCCATCCATAGCACTCACGCTTACCTTGTGCATTTTGGAGTATCCACTTTCACTTGTCTATGAACTGCACAAGCAACCCAGTAGTCCTTTACCACGGACACGGCTATTCAAATAAATGATGTTAACCCTGCAAGGGTGTACTTATCCACACACGATCTCGCCCCTTACCACCATGTACACGTCATGTATCTCGGCAACCTTCAAGCAGAAGCCTGGCGAGGGTGTTGTCCATGACCTGACAATCCACACAAGTCCCTAGTCTAGGTTTATCGCCTATTCAGGTCCCATCCGCAGGGAGTCCAGCCGAGGTTTCCACGACGGCCCCGAACGACGTGTGCAGGGTTCCCGAGGCACCAAATGGGCGAATCAGTACACCGGGCCACGTGCCTACCGCATCATAGCCCACCCCTAGGTTTAGCGCTATGCACGGCCTCTAGCATACTACAAACACCAGAAACTACTTGCAACTCCTGCATAGAGGACAAGGGCAGTTAATAAGTCGAGAGGGTCCATTGGTTTCGGGCCCAATGCGTGGTAGTAGCTGTTCTTCGATCACAAACACAGAACTGAGTTCCTAAGGATGGTTTCAATGAGACAACCCACCATGTACTTCTACATGGCCACTCACCGCTACCTTTACCAAATCGTGTTCGCACACTTAGCTCTCAACAATAGAACATGATGACCACATTCCAATTCATCCCTGATGAATCAGACCTGACACGACTCTAAGCATAGCAGGCATAACAAGCAAGCATAAATGAATAGGCACATCACGGCTCAAACAAATCCTACTCATGCTAGTGGTTTTCAACTATTTACTGTGGCAAATATAGGTCATGCATAGGGAAGGGGTTCAAGTACCACAACATGTAACAGTTGAAATGTTGTTGTCCTAATGCAGTAAAAGAGAGTAGGAGCGAGAGAGTGGGATTGTATCAGAATGAACAAGGGTTTTTTGCTTGCCTGGCACTTCTGAAGATGATATAGCTCTTCATCGGTGTCAACAATCACAACGTCGGAACAATGTCCACTAAGAGGGAACAACACCAGCAACCAGAGAAGGAACACAATCAATACAATGCAACAATATGATGCATGAATGTGACATGGCAATATGCTCTGATTTGAGCTAATGCAGCTAGCAACGATCTAATTGGAGATGCTTTGAAAACTAGATTCAAATTCAAACTCCATATGTGAAATTCAAATGCCATTCATTTGTTTTGTCCAATTCAGCCGCTATAAGTTGTTCCAACATGCATTAAAATGGTACAGATGGATATATTGGACTTTTTGATAATTTTTCATATATAATTCTTTTCAATTAGAGTTATGGTTGATTTACTATGAATTTTTGAAGTTTAAATCATTTTTTGGAATTTCCTGTTTATTCTAATTTAAACTAATACCAGAAATGATTTATTGCGTCAACATTATGTCACTGTGATGTTAGCCGGTGAACTATGGCTGACCAGGTCAAACCTGACTTGCGGGGCGCACATGTCAGTGTAACAACTAACTAAGAGAGTTAATTTGTGTTAGGTTAAACATTAACCTAGGTTAATTTGGGCCTGCGCCCACATGTCAATGTTAGTAGGGCTAATTAAGCTTAACTAAAAAAAATAAACTATTGTTAGCAGGGGCCAGGGCCCACTTGTCAGTGACCCAGGGGAGGTCAAACCCATGGTCAAACGAGTCAATCCCGCCGACGTTGAGTCGCCGGCGAGGGTGGGGTGGCAGAGGCCATCGGGTTTCTTGCTCCGGCGTACAAATGGACGACGGAAACAACCTACGTGAAGCGGGTGCTCGCATGTGTTGAATGGTGCAAAGGGCTTCGCCGGAGATGGCCTAGAACGACGGTGGCAACGACGAGTGCAGCGGCCGGAGTTCGGCCAACATTGATGTGGGCGAAGCGGGGCACGAGAGGAGACGTGGATGGTCGTGTTCGACTCGCGGAAGTGCAGTGAGTGCGGCAGTGAGCTCGGACACGTGTTTGCACGGCCGTCGATGCGGGAGTGACATGGCCGTTGGCGAGGAGCTATCGGCTTCGACGGCCACGATGGTTAGAGGACGCGGATGAGTGCTGGGAGAGAGGGGAAAAGGGGCAGGGGCTCACGGCGGATCCAGCAGAGGCAACCGCAAGGCCGGGGAGGGTCTGGAGCTCGTGAATCCACGGTGAGGTTGCTCGCAACCAGAGGTTGAGGATGAAGTCAGGGACGACGCTGTAGGGCTTCCAGCGATGCGTGGCCCGGCAGAGAGCTTCAGTGCGAGGAGATGGAGCTCATGGTAACATCAGAGGGGAGAGGCAGAGACAGTGGCTGCGGCGGTGACAAGTGCGCTCGGGTCCACTGCTAGGAAAGAGGGGAGGGGAGAGAAGGAGTGGGGGATCCAGACGTCTCCAGGGGTCGTGTGGCATCTCCAGGGCGTCGAGGGGGAAGCGGCAAGCAGGAGGTGGCCGGGGCGCGTGTCGGCGCGCTGCGGCCACACGCGCGACGTCCTTTTGGCGTGGCGGAGACAACGACTGGCATCAACCAGCTGGGCTGAGCCATGCTGGGCCGGACCAGTAGGCGCCAGGCAAGGTTTTTGTCCCTTTCTGTTTTCCTATTTTGTTTAATTTTTCTATTTATTTCCTCTCTGCTTTGATTTAGTTTTAGGACTTAATCATTTTATTAAATTCTGAATATAATTATGGGCACTAAATGAGTTATTCCAGAGGCCCTCTAGTGATTTCAGAATATTTGGAGCATTTAAAAATATTTATAGAATTCAAATGCCCCAATTCAAATACATTATGATTTAATTCAAAAATCCAGGAATGACCTAGAAATATGTTCGTCATTTTGGCAGGGTTTTCACCTTTATTGAAAATCATGAACATTTTTAAAGGGCATTTTGGTTCATTGAAAATGATTTTTTTATCCTATTGAATTCATTTGGTGCTAGGGTTTGGATCAATCCCCATTTCAAGTTCATCTAAAAATTTAGACATGATGAACAAACAAGTGCTATCCTAATGCAAGGTAGAGCTAGGGCTGTGACAACTCACCCCCACTAAACAAAAATCTTGTCCCGAGATTCAAGATGTGAGGTAAGAAGACAGAGGGGACACTAGCTAGCACAATCTTCACGATCCAATTTCCCTTCTCGAAGATGTTGATTCCTTGCAACATCTTGTTCTTAACGTCTTTGCTATCGAGATCTTCATCCAACATGACGACAAAAAGAACAAGGAACCATATAAGAATTGATCTTCTTAAAGATCGAGCAACTCATGATGAACTCGCAGAGGCATTGAAACATCTCTTGAGCTCAGACACTAAAACAATTCACGTGCAATGAAAAGAAGTAGGTAACAAGGGTTCAACTAGGTAAGCAAAAATTCGACACTTAAGAAGGTGGTAAACAGGTGTTAACGTAGCGAGGAGTTGATTGCCCTTCATATCAAATGGGGCACCTTGGAGAAGGTGACTCATAGATTATTCCCTTAAGTGGCAAAAATAATTACTTTTGATATAGAGATCATTGAGACTCTTTATATCAGCCTAAGGCAAATCACAATCGATTGTTTGAAAGAGTTCGAAGGAATGGCATACTCGTACTAGAATGGGTGATGTGGACTACCTCGTTGAAGACAACGCAATGGATGATTTTTGCTTGTCATCTAGAAGGGATAGGGCCTAGGGTAAGCCAACTTTTGAATATGTTCTTGAATAGCATTTACAGAGAAGGGAAGCCCATGGCACAAAGGCGGGTGCAAGCTGGGAACAAAATGAAAATTTGGGAATGATTTTGGTAACTAGGGAAAAGCTCAATAGTAGAGAGTGAATCCACTGTTTTAATGGTCATAGCATAACCGAAGAAACTGGGAGCACAAGAATCCCTAAGGAACAACTTCTAGAATAAGTCGCACGAAATCCTCATGGATAAGATGGTCAAATTGTTCAATCAAGATACTGCAATAATAGATCTTCTAGCCAGGTGCATCCACTTTACCAGAAGCTACATCATAGTTCTAGGGAGAATTCCAACCATCATATCTGCCTGAGATTCAGATCTAGTTGTTGGTAAGATGCTTCAGCCTCAGCATGTTTGAAAAAGAAAGGTTGCAACACAAATCAATGATATGATGTTGCGAGATTCTCTGGAGATGCACTACGATAGCAAGCTCCAAAACATGAGCTGGCTATGCTACACACATGTCAACATGCTGTCCCAGACAAGCATGACCACAAGGTAGTCTTACAACAAAACACTACCGAGTTCCGGTTGGGAACCATCATTGCAGATACAGAGTCCTTGCATAAGTCATATGATTAGATCTTATGAAGGAACTTCTTCTTCTTGAACAAATCAAACAGTGGCTTGGTGTGCTAGGGAATACATATGGAATGAGGATGATCAGTCCACTAGACCATAGAATACTTCACACATACATGACTGACTTTGGATGATTCCATAGGAACGAAACAATCTTTCTCGAACTCACGGCAGCAACATGCACCAGATGCACCTGAATCAGAGGAAGTCACTTGTTTCATCCAACATATGCTTCATGAACGGGACATAAATATAATGCTTATAGAAGTTTCCAACTCTAGTTGGATGTTCAACACGAAACATGGAGAGGATAAAATGTTGCTGATGAGCTCAACAAGAAGTCACCAAGATTCCGATGAAGATGGAATTCCACAACTACGTGAACAAGCTGATAGTATTGGTCAGACCCAAAGTATAATGGTGTATGCTCGAGGGACAACCGCGAGTAAGACAACATTATGAACATCGTTGGTTCTAATTTGATATGATGATAGCCCATCCTCAAATCAAGATTACACAAGACAGTAGATCCAACAACTGATCATGATGATCAATCGATGAAGACATCATCTTTCTTCAACACACACACACACAACACAAGATATTCCTTGAAATGAACTAAGTTAGGCATGCTTTTATCTTCCAACTCTCCAAGTTGTTGTTTGGCTTAACCAACTAGCTCAGGGGTATCCAGCATTGATTCTTGGAGAAGGGGTGCTTACAAGAGAACCAAGTTGATCATGAGCTCAACAAAGCGGTCAGGTGACAACCTAGAGATAATTCCAAGAAGATATTCGGAAATCATGAACCACCGATAAGTTACTAAGCTCAAGAACAATCTTGCTTTTCAGGCAAGATGATATGATCAAAAGAGCAGGGGATTGTCAAAATTCTAACTCTTTGATCCAAGAGTGCACAAGGGAAAATGGACTAGGTGGCACGATCAACCTTAGGGTGATAATCCAATAATCAACATGCTAAGAATGAGATTATTGCCCATTAACTACCAATCAACGGGGTTGCTAGGAGTATTGAAGTCACACATCACAATTCAGTTGTCAATATTCTGGTTAAAATAATGCGAGAGCCGAGGAATGAACAATGATGCCGAGAAGTATCACTACATAAACGATTCATAATGGGTGGTGCAATTCTCATGATATTCCTGACATAAAGGGGGTAATACTCCAGGGTAGAATAGAACAAAAGCTGGGTTGGAATTTTGATCTACAGAATACAATTGCTTCGACCCAATCCTAAAAATGGATAAGGTACCGGCGTTTGTTTCTACTAGTCATTCCGGAATAGAATGGCTTGAAGGACCACAAAAATAATAGGCATCGATGAACACGATTGCACACATACCCTTAACTATCAATTAATAGTTGATGGTCGGAATGCAACTGAAAATGGACAACTCAAGGAGCATATAACTTTCTGAGTTGTGGATGCATGGATTAATATGTTGAACCAAGTTCAACATGTTTCTTCTGGATAACCCATGTGGAGAGGTTGGACTGGCAGAGTCACAATATAAAATGGGGAACTCATCGAGAGCACTCTTGTTATGATCTTTTGGTTCAAAGAACTTCTGCCATAAGTAGTTCATGGTATTTGGAAGAATGAAATACCACATACCTCGAGTACTATCGCAAAGGTTACTAATATCCTAAAGGAACTAGCAAACACTATCAACATGAAGTAAGCAGGTTGAATCTCGGGTTTGAAAACTCAAAAATAGAATGCCTACTAACTAAATGTTATCATGGAATGCTTTCAAGGATGATGGCCAGAATCATCACACTGGGAACAAAACATGGCTATATTAATAGGTGATTCTCCAAGACACCTAGGGCCATAATAATAGCTCCAACATATATACTGAGGCAATGAAGTACCTCAACACACTTGTTAGTGTGGTTAATCTGGCCCAAAAGGACATCGATCAGAGGGAAAGGATTTTGCAAATGCATCAGATTGTTTAGAAACTTGGGATGACTTGGACATCATAAAGACTGTAAATGCTAAAAAATATTTGAGACATCCTGCAAAAATGGTGGCATAACCACTCGATCATCACAATATCAAGGTTCCGACATCAATGGTCAACATATGGAAGTAGTAGAAACTAAACTGAGGCTTAAATCCATCAATCCTATAGGTCTACGAATAAGTAACACATGATCCTAATAGAAAGGAGAGGAATCCTAGTTCCTTAAGCCCATAGGAATGATAGGATCACTCGGATCAGAAGGCATAAGGTAAAGGAGTAAAAACAGCCCTACGTTCCCTTCCACAATCAATTCCCTCATACAACTAAATCATTTCTAGACTCAACGTTGACCAGTTTGGCTTTGTAATCCTACAGGCAGTCAGGCTCTCATACCAAAGCTGTCAGGACGCCGATCCAAAGTCACACCAATCTAGCATGTAACACATCATATCACTTTGCGGCCTCACGCACGGTATTCCCACGGGTGCCATCTTACTTGGCCCGGGACCGTATCCGCATTTTGGCTCACGTTTAAGACAATGTCACTAGCATCCATATGACAGAGAACCTAGGCTCACATGACTATTCGTGAACCCAAAATGGCACTAACTTACTGGGACAGGCATACATGACCCAACAACGAATGTGTCGATCATCAATGTATGAACCCAAGTCGTAGCAAGCTACATAGACTTAAAGGAACAACGCGTGACATTACCCCAACCTAAGTGTTCCGGAGCAGTAGCAAGCTACCATGTCTCAGTGGAAGCACTATGAGACATTTCCCCATAAGAGCTACCAAGAATGAACAACAAGATTGTCGGATCCCACACATACAAAGCATTTCAAAAGCATACACACAGTATGCTCGATATGTGCAAATATAACATGGCATCACAACAAAATTCTACGACTCAATGTATTTATTCAATAGGCTCCGAGGAGCCAGATATTACAAACATGGGTTTGATGACCCAGCATTCAAGTCATACAAGCAACAAAGCACCGGAAGAACCATAAACATGTATGAGTACAGACATCTGAAAAGAGAGAAGGTTGGTAAGCCTGTCTATCTACAAGACCCACCAAAGGTACAAGATCGTAGCTGAGGTAACAAGCTAAACATCGACGTCCAAGCGGTACTACTAGTGAGACTGAAGTCTCTCTACAAAAACATAAATTAAGAAAACGTGAGTACAAATGTACCCAGCAAGACATACATCAGAAATAGCTACATATGCATCAGTATCAACAAAGGGGGTGGAGTTTAACTGCAGCAAGCCAACTTTGACTCAGTGGCTATCCTGTACTACAACTGCTAGTAACTCTTTTGAGGTGGCGCACATGAGTCCACATATTCACCATATGAATACACCACTATGGATCCGCTCCCGTCTCCCTACAAGAAGGCCATCCATAGCACTCACGCTTATCTTGCGCATTTTAGAGTATCCACTTTCACTTGTCTATGAACTGCACAAGCAACCGAGTAGTCCTTTACCGCGGATGCGGCTATTTGAATAGATGATGTTAGCCCTGCAGGGGTGTACTTCTTCACACACACTCTCACCACTTACCGCCATGTAAACGTCATGTATCTCGACAACCTTCAAGCGGAAGCCTGGCGAGGGTGTTGGCCACGACCTGACTAACCACACAATTCCTTAGTCTAGGTTTATCGCCTATTCAGGTCCCATCCATAGGGAGTCCGGCCGAGGTTTCCACTACGGCCCCGACCAATGTGTGCAGGGTTCCCGAGGCACCAAACAGGTGACTTGGTACACCGGGCCACGTGCCTACCGCATCACAACCCCATAGGGTTAGTGCTACCCACGACCTAAAGGATACTACAAACACCAAAAACTACTTGCAACTCCTGGACAGAGGACAAGGGCCGTTAATAAGTTGATAGGGTCTATTGGTTTCGGGCTCAACGCGTGGTAGTAGCTGTTCTTGGATCACAAACACAGAACTTAGTTCCTAAGGACAGTTTCAGTGAGACAACCCACCATGTACTCCTACATGGTCTCTCACCACTACCTTTAGCAAATCATGTTCACACACTTAGCTCTCAACAATAGAACATGATGACCACATTCCAATTCGTCCCCGATGAATCATACCTGACACAGCTCTAAGCATAGCAGGCATAACAAGCAAGCATAAATGATTAGGCACATCATGGCTCAAACAAATCCTACTCATGCTAGTGGGTTTGAACTATATACTATGGCAAAGACAGGTCATGTAGAGGAAAGGGGTTCAACTACTTCAGCATGTAACAATTGAACCATTGTTGTCCTAATGGAGTAAAAGAGAGCAGGAGCGAGATAGTGGGATTGTATCGGAATGAACAAGGGAGTTTTGCTTGCCTAGCAATTCTGACGATGACATTGCTCTTCATCGGTGTCGACGATCACAACGTCGGAACAACGCCCACTGGGAGGGAACAACACCAGCAAACAGAGAAGGAACACAATCAATGCAATGCAACAATATGATGGATGAATGTGACATGGCAATATGCTGTGATTTGAGCTAATGCAGCTAGCAACGATTTAAATGGAGTTGGTTTGAACACTAGATTCATATTCAAACTCCATATGTGAAATTCAAATGCCATTTATTTGTTTTGTCCAATTCAGCAGCTATAAGTTGTCCAAACATGCATGAAAATGTTACAGATGGATATATTGGATTTTTTGATAATTTTTCATACAAATATCTTTTCAATCAGAGTTATGGTCTATTTACTATGAATTTTTGAAGTTTGAATCATTTTTTGGAATTTCATGGTTATTCTTATTGAAACTAAAACCAGAAAATGATTTATTTCGTCAGCATTATGTCACTGTGACGTCAGCAGTCCAACAGTGGCTGACCAGTTCAAACCTGACATGCGGGGCCCACATGTCAGTGTAACAACTAACTAATAGAATTAATTAGTGTTAGGTTAAACACTAACGTAGGTTAATTAGGGCCTAGGCCCACATGTCAGTTTCAGTAGGGCTAATTAAGCTTAACTAAAAATTAAACTAAAGTCAGCAGGGGCCAGGGCCCACTTGTTAGTGACCCAGGGGAGGTCAAACCCCTGGTCAAAAGAGTCAATCCCGCCAGCGTTGAGTCACCTGTGAGGCCGGGACGACGAAGGCCTTCGGGTTTCTTGCTCCGACGACCAAATGGATGGCGGAGACAACCTATGCGAAGCACATGCTCGCGCGCGTTGAACGGTGCAAACGGGTTTGCCGGAGATGGCCTAGAACAACGACAGCGACAATGAGTGCGTCAGCCGGAGATCGGCCAATAGCGGTGTGGGCGAACATGGGCACGGCAGGAGCCGTGGGTGGTCGTGTTCGACTCGCGAAAGTGTAGTGAGTGCAGAAGTGAGCTCGGGCGCATGCTTGCACGGCCGCAGTCGCGGTGGCGACATGGCCGCCGACGATGTCGAAATTATGGGCCATGGGTAGCCTAACCCGAGTCCCTGAACCTTTCAAGACTTTGGGCCGGCTGCGCCCCATAATACTACAGAGTGAGGCGCCACCTTCTGGTGGCCGGCTGGCTCAACGACCAGCTGCCAGAAGACGGTCAAGTACCAGCAGACGACACCAAGGCCGGCTGACTCCTAGCAGGCGGCCTCCGGAGAAGCTGGCTCCTAGCAAGCGGCACCTGGTGCCCTCAGAGTCTATGCCCCTCATCAAGAGGACAAGACAGGGTGAGGCTACAGTATAGCCCATCACCCCCGAATCCCGGGCTTGGCATGGGCACAATGTCCCGTACAGGTGGAGATCTCCGCACGACGCGACACTATTGCCACTCCCACCTTGACGTCACCCCTGTCAGGCAGGGCCTGCTCCCACGACCGCCTGTCGGTACAGCCTATCAAAGGCGGGCCCTACCAGGCAGCGAGGGCCCAGAGGGCGGCTTAGCCTGGCCAGTCAGATCCAAGGGATCTGGCTCCTGGCGGTCAGCCGGATCCTTCCTCGAGGCTAGTGCGCCATTAACCAGACTAGACACAGCGAGGGTAAAGTGATCTCCCGCCAAGCGGCGGGACTGTAGCCATGCCCTCCCCGACCAAGCATGCGTCATTAGCATCACGGCTATAGTGATCGGCCACCAACCAGACGCGCCAGCTGTGGAGGTGGCCTGTCGGCTGCATACCCGACCAGTCGGTGGGGCCCACCAAGGGGCGGGCGCCAGCAGCCGGCGGAGAAGCCGGCGTCCAGAGACACTGATAGCCGGGTCCTACACCCAGCCAAGTTACCATTGTACCCCTGGGGTGTAGGCCTATATAAACCCCCGAGGGCACCCATGCAAGGGGTTCCCAACCTGTTAGAACTAGACTCATACGTTGAGGGAGAAGAGAGCAAGCCTTGCCTCCTTCTGCCTCTAGCATACAGCTCAAGGAGCACCTTTCTACTCACTAGTGCGTTAGTGATCATGCGCAGACCCCGCACAGCAAGACTAGGGGTGTTATCTCCTAGGAGAGCCCCGGACCTGGGTAAAGTGCGCCGGTGTTCGTGTCTATGCCTTATCCCGCTTCCAAGCACCGGCGATGTTCTACTCGCTACCACCATGATAAGCCATCCTTTGGCATATGTCGCACCCAACCCCCGACATTTGGCGCCCACCGTGGGGCAGGTGCACCATCATCCGGAGACCTGTTCTGGACAGGAACCTTGTTCCTTCCTGGCGAGCGTAGCCAGCCTAGCATGCTCGACGGTGTCAGCGCCGATGCGCTGCGCGGTGCGGAGATTGCCTGTGCAGCAAGCTGCCTCGCCGATCTTGTTGGCGAGATCTGCCTCTCCGACGAGCCTGCGTCCGACGCGGGCACAGAATGCCCTGAGAGCCACCTCATTAGCCTCCTCGACCAGCTCCACGTCTCTAGCGATCCTGCTGTGGACTTGGAGTCAGTTGGCTCCACCGACCAGATGATCATCGACTTTGACACGGCGTCGCTTCACGCGTTCCCCACCAACATGGTGGTCTACGACGAGCCGCCTCCTCGCGAGCATAGCGGCGGGAGCACCGTCACAGAGGTGCTTGTCATTAGCAGTGGCGAGCACTCGGGCGAAGGCGTTTGAGACCCACTCGATGCGGCGCTGCAAGACTTGTCAACGCCCATCCCCGAAGATGCCGACTCCGAGACGCTGGAAGCACGCCGCGTCCAGCTCGTCGAAAGCACCAACCGACTGGCCAGCATGCAATGCCTCTCGGAAGCCTACCGGCGTGAGATGGACCGAGCTGTCAACGGCACGCCGGCTCCTGGGGGGCCTAGCCGCATCAGCTTGATCCGGCAGCATAGCGCGACCATCGCAAGCATGTTCGGGACGGATTGTCCCGTCTACGCCACGCCTGCGGAGAACATACGAGCTGCCCAAGCTGCAGCAGACGAGCTAGACAAGCTCGAGGGCGACGAGCATCGCCACATGATGGAGCACATCCAGCAGCTCCTTGACGCGGCCGCCGAGCAGCAAGAGGCCGGCTGCCGCACTGAAGCGCCCAACCGGCGAACTGATGATCCGCCTCCTTGCCAGGATCATGGCGCGACTTCCCGGATGCCGACTGGTGGTGCCCGTCGTAGAAGAGGCAATGAGCCGGCTGCCAGCCGCAGTCGGACTTGCCTCACCATCATGCGTGACGCCGAAGGACGCCCCGAGCTGTGGAGCGACAAGGCGACCGGCCTCCTCCTCCGCCTCGCGGAGAAAGGCATCCCACCCCGCCGCCTGTCACGCACCCAACACTCGGCGATCGCCTTGGCCGCTGGGAAGGAGTCAGGGAGAACAACGCCCGCCACCGGATCGACCGCCTCAATTGATCCCTGGCGCTAGAAGAAGAAGACGCATTGGGTCCGCCCTATTTTGGCCCCCGAATCTGAGATGAGCCCTTCCCTAGAGGGTTCACGCTTCCAAGAGATACACCCAAGTACACCGGCTCCGTGAAGCCGGAAGATTGGCTGGTCGACTACTCCATGGTCGTCAGCAAAGAGAACGGCAACAAGCGTGCCGCTGTGAAGTACGTCCCGCTCATGCTCCAGGGCACAGCCCAGACATGGCTCAACAGGCTGAAGCCCCGCAACATCAACAGCTAGGTTGATTTCACCGAAGCCTTCATCCACAACTTCACCAGCATATACAAGCGGCCTCCCAAGACTCGCCAACTCTCCTTGTGCGTCCAGGGCCCCAGCAAATCAACTCGCGACTACCTCACGCGTTGGGCCGAGCTGCAGAATTCTTGCAAGGGCATGCATGAGGTGCAGGCTATCGAATACTTCACTGCCAGGTGCCGAGAGGGCACCCTCCTCAAGCATCAACTTCTCTGCGACGAGCCGGTGACCCTTGACGAACTGCTGGTCATCGCTGACAAGTATGCCACGGCCGACTCCTCCATGAAGGCGGATATCCAAGTCGATGCGTCCGGCAAAGTAGCTCCTCAAGCTCCTCGGACTCCGGCTGGTGACACCAGTCGGCGTCAACAGAAGAATGATAACAAGCGCTAGGCCACATAGCAGGCTTCCACAAGCCGGTAGGTGGCGATAGTCGAAGACCAACATCCGGAAGGGCAGCCTCCACCCAAGCGTCAGAAGGGCGGCAAGCCCAATCGGTTGCCCGCCTTCTTGTACGAGCAAAGTCTTGATGCACCCTGCAAGTTCCATAGTGGCGCGAAGCCGTCCAACCACACCACTCGGAAGTGCCATTGGCTCACGCAAATCGGCAAGGGAGATGGACTCCTGCCTCCTCCGCATACCGGCCCACGCCTCCTCCACCCCAGCAGCTGGCCGTTCGGCCAGTCGGTGCCATACAAGATGAATATCCTGAGGAGCATGGAGCTTATGTCGTGTTCACCAGCGTGGCCGATGATAGGCGCAGCAGACGGCAACAGCAGCAAGAAGTACATGCAGTGGCGCTAGGGACCCCAGAGTTCATGCATTGGTCTGAGAAGCCTATCAGTTGGAGTAGGGCAGACCACCCGGAGGTGATGCCCTCTCCTGGTTCATATGCCTTGGTCTTAGATGCCACCTTTGCAACAGAGAGGCGGGCTGCGCGTTTCTCCCAAGTCCTGATAGATGGCAGCAGCAACATCAACATCCTGTACCGTGACACAATGGAGAAGTTGGGAATCAAGCAGAAGCAGCTTCACCCCAATTGGACTGTATTCCATGGCATAGTTCCTGGCCTTTCCTGCTCACCAATCGGCAAGACCCAGATTGACGTTCTCTTTGGAGACAAAGATCACTTCTGCCGAGAGCCAGTCTGGTTTGAGGTGGTGGACCTTGAGAGCCCCTACCATGCGCTACTTGGCCGGTCTGCTCTGGCAAAGTTCATGGCGGTCCCCCACTATGCATACCTCAAGATGAAGGGAATCCTAACCATGCATAGTCAAAGACTACAAGAATTCGTCCACCTATGCGGTAGATAGTAGCTGACTGGCCGAGTCCCTTGTGATCGTAGCTGAAAAGCGGCTCCTTGACCGAGTTGTGGTGATGGCAGGCAAGCAGCCGGAAATGTCACCCATCCCCAAGGAGTCGGAAGTTGAGGGCTCATTCAAGCCGGAGAAGGAAACAAAGAACATACCCTTGGTCCCGGAGCACCCGGAGAGGCACGCTGTCATAGGTGCAAACCTTGACAGGAAATAGGAAAGCGAGCTTGTCGATTTCCTCCGTGAGAATCGGGACATCTTTGCATGGTCTCCCAAAGACATGCCGCATGGTCCGACGAATTTCGCTGAGCACAAACTACATGTCCGACCTGACGCCAAGCCGGTCAGGCAGCCCTTATGCCACCTGTCATAAGAAAAGAGAAGAGTTGTTGGAGAAGAGATAGCCCGGCTTCTGGCAGCCGTCTTCATCATGGAAGTATTTTTCCCAGAGTGGCTGGCCAACTCAGTCCTCGTGCTGAAGAAGAATAAGCAGTGGGCGAGAATTGACCAAATGATTATACCAGCCTCAATAAAGCTTGCCCCAAAGATCCCTTCGCTTTGCCAAGAATTGACCAAGTGATAGACTCCACAGCCGGATGCGAGCTGTTGAGTTTTTTGGATGCATACTCAGGGTATCATCAGGTCAAGCTGAACCTGGCCAAGAGGTTGAAGACCGCCTTCATCACACCATTCGGAGCCTTCTGCTACCTGACCATGACGTTCGGCTTGAGAAATGCCGGTGCCACGTTTCAGTGTTGCATGCAGAAGTGTCTCCTTAAGCAACTCGGCAGAAACGCCCATGTTTACGTGGATGACGTGGTGGTGAAGACGGAGAACCATTGTACGCTGCTAGAAGACCTGAAGGAAACATTTGAAAACCTGCGCGGATTTCAAATCAAGCTCAACCCAGAGAAATGCGTCTTTGGAGTACCAGCCGGCCAGCTTCTCGGTTTCCTGGTCTCAGAGCGCGGCATAGAGTGCAACCCTGTGAAGATCAAGGCCATCGAGAAGATGGAGGTGCCCACCCGACTGCTAGACGTGCAAAAATTTACCGGCTGCCTGGCATCCATCAGCCGTTTCATTAGTCGGCTCGGTGAGAAGGCTCTCCCCCTGTACCAGCTCATGAAGAAGACCACTTTTTTGAGTGTAAGGACAAGGTGGACGAAGCTTTTCTCCAGCTCAAGAAGATGTTGATCACTCCTCCTATCCTGGGGGCTCCGACTGATAAGGAGCCCATGCTCCTCTACATCGCCGCTACCAGTCGGGTGGTCAACACAGTCATAGTTGTGGAGCGCAAGGAGGAAGGCAGAGCAATACCAGTTCAGAGGCCGGTATATTATCTGAGTGAAGTATTGTCTGCCTCCAAGAAGAACTACCCCCACTATCAGAAGATGTGCTACGATGTGCATTTTTCCGCCAAGAAGGTGAAGCCTTACTTCCAGGAGCACCCAATCACCGTTGTCTGCACTACTCCACTTGCTGAGATCATTGGAAGCCGGGATGCCTTGGGCCGAGTGGCCAAATGGGCCATAGATTTGGCCCCCTACACCATCCACTACCAGCCTCGCACTGCCATCAAATCACAAGCACTAACCGACTTCCTCGTCGACTGGGCCGAGACCTTGTACCTGCCGCCAGCGCCAGACTCCATCCATTGGCGGATGCACTTTGATGGTTCAAAGATGCGCACCGGTTTGGGAGCCGGCAACGTCCTCACCTCTCCCTAAGGCGACAAGCTCAGATATGTGCTGCAAATTCAATTTGCCGCCTCCAACAACGTAGCTGAATACGAAACACTCATACACGGGCTCTGGCTTGCCAAGGAACTCGGCATTCGCCGGATCCTGTGCTATGGTGACTCCGACATGGTGGTCCAGGAGTCGTCGGGCGACTGGGACGCCAAGGATGCGAATATGGCAAGCTACCGCTTCCTCATGAAGCAACTCAGTGGATACTTCAAAGGGTGCGAGTTCCTCCATGTGCCAAGAAATGACAATGAGCAAGCAGATGCCTTGGCACGGATCGGCTCCACCCGGCAAGCAATACCAGTCGGCGTTGCCCTGCAACGCCTCCTCAAGCCGTCTGTCAAGCCATCGCCGGAATCAGACTCCATCTTCGTGTCGGCTCCTCATGAAGCAGTCGGATCCGACTTGAGGACCCCAGCAGCCGGTGCGGCGACTTCGGCAGGCGGCTCGGGGAGTGCAGCAGTTGCACCCGGCCCGGGGACTGCTGTAGTCGGCTCGGGGACTTCTCCGGCTCAGTAAGCGGCAGCCGACTCCAACCTGCCGCCTCCTGGTCCAACCGCCCTTGTACAAATTGCAATTGTGGCAGTCGAAGAAGTAGAAGCACCTTCATGGGCTCAGCCCATCCTCAACTTTCTGGTGAATAAAGAGCTGCCGACTGATGAGATCTCGGCCCGACAAGTGCAACGACGGGCAGCGGCATACACCATCGTCAACAGAGAATTGGTGAGGCGCAGTGTCACTAGTGTGTACCAGCGCTGCGTGGAGCCGTACCAAGGCCAAGCAATACTTAAAGATATCCACCAAGGCGAATGTGGTCACCACGCGGCTTCAAGATCACTTGTTGCCAAAGCTTTCCGCCATGATTTCTTCTGGCCGACTGCTCTAGAACACGCCAAAGACTTGGTCCAGAAATGGAAAGGGTGCCAGAAGTTCCATTCCAAGCCACATCTGCTGGCTTCTGCACTGAGGACCATTCCCATTGCCTGGCCCTTTGCCATCCGGTGGCTGGACATGGTGGGGCCATTCAAGACGGCCAGCGGCGGCATAACTCATTTTCTTGTCGCCGTGGACAAGTTAACCAAGTGGATAGAAGCAAAGCAAATCAAGAAGTTGAATGGGCCGACTGTTGTGACTTTCATCACTGACATCACCATTCGGTATGGCATGCACACAGCATCATCACCGACAATGGCACAAACTTTGCCAAAGGCGCTTTGGCTCGTTTCTGCGTGACGCAGAGCATCCTCGACTGGACTTAGCATCCGTTGCCCATCCACAATCAAACGGCCAAGTGGAGCGAGCAAATGACCTCATTTTGTCTAGCATCAAACCCCGACTGGTCGAGCCTCTAGAGTGTTCAGCCGACTGCTGGCTCGATGAGCTGCCAGCCATCCTCTGGAGCCTGCGCACAACTCTAAACAAGTCAACCGGCTTCATGTCATTCTTCCTCGTCTACGGTGCAGAAGCCGTCATCCCGACGGACATAGAATTTGACTCCCCCCGAGTCACCATCTACACCGAATAGGAGGCCTAAGAAGCAAGGGAAGACGGCATTGATCTTCTAGAAGAAAGCCGGCTGTTGGCACTCAGCCAGTCTACCATCTACCAGCAGAGTCTACGCCGATACTACAATCGGAAGGTCAAGCCAAGATCCTTCCAATAGGGAGACCTTGTGCTCCGTCTGATACATCGAACAGCCGGCCAGCACAAGCTCTCGGCACCTTGGGAAGGCCCTTTCATCATCAGCAAAGTGTTTGGCAACGATTCCTACTACTGGATCGACGCTCAAAAGCCCAGAGCATGCAAGAGAGACGACTCCGGCAAGGAGACAGAGAGGCCGTCGAACGCAAACCTCCTCCGAAGATTTTACAGTTAATGCAGTATGTACCACGCTACCTTTTGTATTAAGTACAAAGACTACGGGTCCCCCGAGAGGAGCTTGGGGACTACCCTCTTTTATCTATATGATAAGTATTATGCCTATGCATGTGTTATTTCATTATTTCTCCTAGCACCGGGTTCGACTAGTCGGCCCCGAGGCTCGCCACCTTCTATTATGTGTTGCTTCCTACAGTTAGACAAGTAGTGCGTTGGCACCTAAACCTTCTCCTGCCGATAGCCGCAGTTCGCAGAGCGACTGACCGGTGGGCAGGGGTTGCAGAAACGGTGCCCACACGAAAAATGGCTAAGGAAACAAAGTGCGCATATAGTCTAGGCTAGCATATCGCCTCTTCGACCGGCTGCTGAGCAGTCGGCCGGCCAGCTTCTACTTACCTTGCCAACACTCCAGTCGGCTAAGTACTTGCCCTCCCGAAAGCAGCCAAGTACTTGACTCAGACGCAGTCCGCAGAGCGGCTGTTTGGCTGGAAAGAGGGCAGCAAAGGGAGGGCGGCAAAGGAAAAAACCCAAGGTGCAGAAAGCAAGAAAACTTAGAACTCGGCAAATAAAACACAGTTTGTGTCGAAGAATATTTACATATCAAAAGGCCCATTGGCCAGCATTCAACAGAGTTTGAAATACACCCCGCGGGTAGAATTGTGCAAATTTAACAAAGTTTGTCCAGACCGATAAGCAGGAAAAATAAAGACAACAACCTAGGAAGCAACGGAGGGGTCCGGCTGGACGGCGGAATTGGTAGCACCGGTTGGTGGAGCGGACGGCTGGTCGGTCTCTGCTTGGTCGCCTCCAGCAGCAGTCGGCGCACTTGAGGGCGGATCGTTGCTCGAGGCACGGTCAAGCTGAGGCTGGCTGTCCGCTCCGACCTCTGGCGCGTCCTCTTTGCCTTCCTCGTCCTCCCCGTCCTCTCCCTCGTCGCTGGAGTGGATCACTTCAGCCGAGTCTTCACTGTCCTCCGGGTTTACCCCGAACCACTCCAGTGGCGCCTCGGTGCCATTATCAACCAGCTCCGGGAGGAAGATGCTGGTGTTGGTGTAGTCGGTGATCGTCGCCGCCCATTTGACAAGATCATCCTCCACCGCCACCAGTTCTTCCTGAGCCTCCAACCGAAACGTGGTCAACTGGGCTAGATCTAGCCCAGGGTACCACGCCTTGACAAACTATAGAGCTCGGCGCGCTCCAGCCCGGGCCGAGAAACCCTTCCAAGCCTCCAGACGACCGGCCACCACCTCCAGCCAGTCGGCAATTCGACTGGGAGTATGAGAAGCCGGCTGGCCTGGCCAGAGGGCGGAGATCTCCTGGGGCCCGACACGTTGAAGACGGCGCAACATCCGATGAGCCGGCCGAAGGCGGGCCTGGATGCTGAGAAGCTGCTCGCTAAGGGTCCGGGGAGCATCGGCAGCAATCTGCACGCCTTCCGCCCTCCGCTCCTCATGATAAGCCTCAATGGCCTTGTTCGCAGCAACGGAGTGGCCTGGGAAGAAGTCTGCTTGGGTGGAGAGCAAGAAAGCCAGAGGTTAGAAGCAGCAGTCGGCCTGAACAGAGGCTGGCAGCTGAAAGAAAGAAAAAAAGAAGAAGCTTACCGTCGACCATGTCCTCAATATTACCGAAGCCGGTAGTCAGCAGCGCCTACTTGTCGGCCCAGGCGGAGAATTCGGTCTCAAACTCGGAGAGAAGGTTGGTCTCTTTCGCCTCTGCATCCTTCTGAGCCGTCTAGAGAAGCTCAGCTTGCTCCGTCAGTCGCGTGACCAGCCGGTCACGCTCCTCGCCCAGCTTGCTGCACTCAGCCTCCATGGTGCATAGTGTAGTGTTGGCTTCGCCCAGCTGCTGCTGCAAGGCGGCATTGGCCTCTGCAAAAAGAGAAGAAGAAAAAGACGTCAACAGTTAACAAGGAAGGAATGCATTTGCCGGGGAGATCCGGCCCGACTGCTCAGCAGTCAGCCCGAATCTCGGGGACAACAACCCGCGGGTGCACTATCGCGCCTCAGCACAGAAAGAAGTTATCAACGATCAACAAGAAGTAATGTAGTTGCCGGGGAGATCCGGTCTGACTGCTTAGCAGTCGGCCCAAATCTCAGGGACTACAGCCCGTGGGTGCGCCAGCGCGCCCCCATAGAGAAAGAAAACCAGGACTTACTCCGGCTCTCTAACAAGTTGGCGGTCTGCTTCTCTAGCTCCCGGATGCTGGAGTTGAAGGTGGCAGCGCGAAGGTTATGATAATCCTACAATAAGGATATCAGACGAAGTTAGCACTCGGAGCTTCCAAATGAAAGTTCTGAGCCGCCTGCTCAGCAGTCGGCTGAAACTCGGGGACTACACCCAGTGGGTGCTGTCGCGCCCCCACTGAGAAATAAAGGACAAAAAACAAGGAAGTGAGAAACATACGCGAACTGCCGCTCGCGAGTCTAGGAATGCCTCATTGCACCGCTTGAGAGAATCAGCTTCAACTCGGAGCTTGGCCTGGACATCAAGGGCCGCCTAGTTCAAGGCCCCTGTCCCACCTCCACGCACCTAGCCGCAGGGCGCGATGATGGTCGCCTCGGTGTCTGGGACCGACGAGCTCGCGCCGCCTGTATCCAGCGATCGTGGTGCTAAGACCGCCTTCACGAGGCGACAGCGCATGGGTGTGGCCTCAGGAGTCGGGCCCATCACCACCTCGTTCCCGGATGGTGGCGCTTGTGGGGCGGACGGCTGCTTATCTCACGCCCCGCCAGATGGCGGTGGCGGAGGCACGACCACGTCGGGCATGACGACATCGCCGCCTTCCCTCTCCATGGTCGGGTGCTCGTCGCCAGCTCCCCCAGTAGATGCCACGAACTCTGACAGAGGCGGCACGGAGTTCAGGGGATCGATGAGTAGCGGCTCTTGGCGACGCACGGCCTCTGCAAGCCGCTCCTTCACCGCGGCATCAGCCTCAGCCTCCGCCAGCTTCTTCAACGCGGCGGCCTTTGCCTTGTAAGCCTCCGCCTTCTCCAGGCAAGCGGCTTCCTGCTCCTCGCGTGCCTCCTGCGTGTTTTGCTCCTGCGCCTCCCGGAGGTCGGTGGCCGGATTGATTCACCGGGCGGTGGTGGAGGTCTCCGCTGACCTAATGACAGAGGCGGCGGTCGACTTCTTGAGGGAGAGCGGGGCCAGGAAACCAAGAAAGTAAAGCAAAGAAGTTTAGGCCGGATGAGCAAGAAAGGGAAAGCATAAGGGAAAATACTTACGCCGACACCATGGGCGGCGCCTTCGGCAGCTTCTGGAACTTGGCCACCTTCGATGCGGCCTCCTTCCGCCTGGTCGCGGCGGCCGGGTTCTTGGGTTTCTTTGGCACACTTCCTAACAGGGCGGCGCCCTGTTTCCGCCTACGCTTGCCACCTTGAGCAGACGGCTCAGCGGAGGGGCCCGCACCTGTGTTGACGGTGCCCCGTGCGGGCCGCGGCTCGTCTTCCTTGTTGTCGTCATTAGGCCAAGTCTCGACGCCGCCCCCTTCTTCGGAGCCGCCTGCTCGGTCGCCGCAGCCTACGGCGTCGTCCTCCATGGCGGCCGCCCCCAAGTCGGGGTCGTCCACGTCGCCCACCTCCCGGTCCGGCTGGTAGTTTCCACCCGGCCCCACGATCGCGGCCATCACCGAAGACATGTAGATCTGCGTCCCAAAAATTGACAGCTCAAGACCAAAACCAAGACTAAGGCAAACACTAAAAGAAAAAGAGCTGAAATACTTACAGAAGGGGGTGGGTTGTCGCGAGAGTATGGCCTCTTGTCAAACCGCCAGGACTTCTCCGACACCTTGAGGTCGGTGATCTCATTCACCATCCGGGCCACCTCGGTAGTCGGCATGTCCCTAGTGAACATCCCGCTCGGGTCGCACTGCCCTCTCATCCGATAGATCAGATGAGGCCAGCCTTGGAGCGGGAGAACCCGGCGGTCGACAAAGGCGATCAGCAAGTCGGAAGCCACGAGACCCTCCACCTCCGTCAGCACTCAGAGCCGGTTGATGGAGGCAGCCGTGTCGGCCGACACGGGCTTTGGCTTATAGCCCAAGTTGGCCCGAGGCACGGCCGGGGGGCCGGCCTCATAAGGCGGCAAGTTGATGAAGTCGACTGTTGGGTCGACGTTCTCCACATAGAAGTATGATAGCTGCCACAGTTTCACCGACTGTGATAGCTTGATGACGGGGAAGGCGTTCTTCACCGACGGTCGGCGCACGGCGACGAAAGCACTGCACTGGTCCGCCTTTTCCTTAGCGGAGGTGCCCAGCTTGGTGTAGAAGAAGGCTCCCCACAGCTTGATGGTGGGGAGGATGTCGACGTAGCTCTCGCATGCCATGATGAAGGCGGACAACAGCGTCATGGTGTTGGGCGTCAGATGATGCGGCTGTAGGTGGTAGAACTCCATGAAGGAGCAGAAGAATCCACTCGCTGGCAGGCCGAAGCCGCGGACGAAGTGCGAGCGGAAGACGACCCGCTCGTTCCCCTACGGCACCGGCAAGATTTCCTCCCGTGGCGGCACCCGCACCTCAACGAAGGCCGTGTTGGGCATTCGGCGCGTGGCCCGGAGGAAGGCGAGGTGGTCCTCGATCACCATCGAGCCGTTCCAGTCCCCTCCCTTCTCGCGCGCCATGGAGTCCGAGCGGGTTTGCGCGAGAAGCTTGGGGCGAAGGATCTTGACGGCGGTGAGCTGCAGTGGCGCTACGACGGGGCGCAGAGACGCAGCAGCAGTAGAGAAAGAAGAAGGGGAGAATGGGGATGGGGAGGAGGGCATGTGTGCTCCGCCGCTCCCTTTCCTCCCCCTACTTATAGCCCTCGGGCTGCGAAGTTGAGGGGGCGGAACGTGGGGTCGTGGGATTAACTGCGCCCACGACCCCATGACCCCGCGATCACTATGCAAAGTTACTGCGCAGTAACTCCCCTGGGAATCGCAACCACCCGCCTCAGCCGCAGCAGATCCGCCCGCGTGCCGAGGCCCGGTGGTGGTGGGCCCGGCCCGCTGTCACATCCCATCAAGAGCATGGTTTGGCAGGCTGGCAGAGCTGACGAGCGCCGTGTGGTGTGCTTACGACAGGCGGCAGGCCTAGAGGTTTAGCAAGCACGTCACCTGGTTCCCGCCTTGGCATTTCGAAATCGTCGAGCAAGCCCGCCAGGTCAAATCGGCTCCTGGTAGCCGACGCGTCAAAAGGCGGACAGAGCATTTGGCCAGAGCACGGCAAAGAAAGAAACTGCTGAGGCTTCTCGGCTTGTCGACCGTGGCGCCTCACCAGCTTCGAGGACTACTGTCAGAGTAATGGGCCACGGGTAGCCTAACCCGAGTCCCTAAACCTTTCAAGACTTTGGGTCGGCTACGCCCCATAAGACTATAGAGTGAGGCGCTGCCTTCTGGCGGTCGGTTGGCTCAACGGCCGGCTGCCAGAAGACAGTCAAATACCAGCAGACGGCACCAAGGCGGGCCGACTCCCAGCAGGCGGCCTCCGGAGAGGCTGGCTCCGAGCAGGCGGCCCCCGGTGCCCTCAGAATCTGTGCCCCTCATCAAGAGGGCAAGACAGGGTGAGGCTACAGTATAGCCCATCACCCCCGAATCCCGGGCTTGGCATGGGCACAGTGTCCCGTACAGGCAGAGATCTCCGCACGATGTGGCACTATTGCCAATCCACCCATGACGTCACCCTTGTCAGGCGGGGCCTGCTCCCACGACCGGCTCTCGGTACGGCCTGTCGAAGGCGGGCCCTACTAGGCAGCAAGGGCCCGGAGGGCGCCTTAGCCTGGCCAGTCGGATCCAAGGGGATCCGAATCCTTGCGGTCAGCCGGATCCTTCCTCGAGGCTCGTGCACCATTAACCAGACTAGACACGGCGATGCTACAGTGATCTCCCGCCAAGCGGCGGGACTGTAGCCATGCCCTCCCCAACCAAGCATGCATCACTAGCATCACGGCTACACTGATCGACCACCAACCATACGCGCCAGCGGTGGAGGCGGCCTGTCGGCTCCATACCTGACCAGTCGGTGGGGCCCACCAAGCGGCGGGCCCCTCCAGCCGGTGGAGAAGCCGGCGACCAAAGATACTAACAGCCGGGTCCTACACTCGGCCAAGTTACCATTGTACCCCTGGGGGGTAGGCCTATATAAACCCCCAGGGCACCCATGCAAGGGGTTCCCAACCTGTTAGAACTAGACTCATACGTAGAGGGAGAAGAGAGCAAGCCCTACCTCCTTCTGCCTCTAGCATACAGCTCAAGGAGCACCTTTGTACTCACTAGTGCCTTAGTGATCATGCGGAGACCCGGCAGAGCAGGACTAGGAGTGTTATCTCCTAGGAGAGCCCTGAACCTGGTTATAGTGCGTCGGCGTTCGTGTCTACGCCTTATCCCGCTTCCAGGCACTGGCGACGTTGTACTCGCTCCCACCATGATAAGCCATCCTTTGGCATATATCGCACCCAACCCCCGACAGACGAGGAGCTATCAGCTCCGATGGCCACGGTGGTTAGAGGACGCGAACGAGTGCGGGGAGAGAGGGGAAAAGGGGCAGGGGCTCACGGCGTATCCATCAGAGGCAACGGTGAGACCGGGGAGGATATGGAGCTCGCGAATCCACGATGAGGTTGCCGGTAGCAAGAGGTTGAAGATGAGGTCGAGGACGATGTTGCAGGGCTTCCGGCGATGCGTGGCTCAGCGGAGAGCTTTAGTGCGAGGAGACAGAGCTCTTGGTCACGTCAGAGGGGCGAGGCGGATATGGTGGCCGCCGTGGAGGCAAGAGGCGGCGACGAGCACGCTTGGGTGCTCTGCGGGGAGATTGCAGAGGAGGGGAGAGGTGGAGTGGGGGATCTAGACGGCTCTAGGGGGTCGCGTGGCATCTCCAAGGCGTCGAGGGGGAAGCGGCAAGCAGGAGGTGGCAGGTGCATGTGTTAGCGCGCTGCCGCCACGCGTGTGACGTCCATCTGGCGCGGCGGAGACAACGACTGGCGTCGGCTAGCTGGGCTGGGTCGTGCTGGGCCGGACCAGTAGGTGCCAGGTAATGTTTTTGTCCCTTTCTATTTTTCTCTTTTGTTTCAGTTTTCTATTTTTTTCCTCTCTATTCTGATTTAGTTTTAGGACTAAATCATTTTATTAAATTCTGAAAATAATTATGAGCACTAACTAAGTTATTCTAGAGATTTCAAAATATTTGGGGCATTTAAAAATAATTATAGAATTGAAATGCCCCAATTCAAATACATTATGATTTAATTCAAAAATCCAGGAATGGCCTAGAAATATGTTCATCACTTTTGGCAGCGGTTTTCACCTTTATCAAAAATCATGAACATTTTTAAAGGGCATTTTGGGTTCACTGAAAATGATTTTATTTGATCCTATTGAATTCATTTGGTGCTAGGGTTTGGATCAATCCCCATTTCAAGTTCATCTGAAAATTTCGACATGATGCAACAAACAAGTTCAAGCCTAGTGCAAGGTAGAGCTAGGGCTGTGACACTTGAGTTCCAGGACAGCACCCTCATTTGGTGGGAGCAAGTCACTGAGAGGCGAGAAGCAAAAGGTGACCCACCCATCACAACATGGCTTGAAATGAAGGATGTCATGTGAGCGCGCTTTGTACCCACGTACTATAGCCGCAACCTCTTCAAGAGATTGCAACTTCTCAAGCAAGGAAAAAAGTCGGTTGAAGAGTACTACAAGGAAATTGAGATTGCCATGATTCAGGATAATGTCACGGAAGAGGAGGAACAAACCATGGCATGCTTCTTGAATGGGTTCAACCATCATATCAAGAAGTTTGTGGATTTCCAACCATACACGAACCTCGTCGAGCTAGTACACCAAGCTACCAAGGCGGAGCGACAAGTGCAAGAAGACTATAAGTACGCATAGTACTCTTCCAAGTCCTATGACTCCTCCTACAGCCAAGCTTCACCGGCTAAAAGGAATCCTACCTCAACCAAACCTTCTACAAGCAACGGTGACAAGTCAAGTTACAAGAAAACTTCGACATATTGAAGTCGTCCTCCTTCTACAACCAAATTCAAGCCAAGAGCTTCTTCATCTACAACTCCACCGTATGAGACCGACAAGAGAAGTGTCGTGGGAAAGCACGGCCACCTATGGGACCAAGGGTCCCTTGCTGGTTCGGCAGGGGGGATGTCATGTTGCACAAAGAGCAGATGACCAAGGGGCAGCACGACAGAGATCACACGAGCAATATTACCCAGGTTCAGGCCGCCGTGAGGCGTAAAACTCTACTCCTTCTTTGGTGGATTGATGGTCGAAGAATGGTGATGGAGCGTAGTACACTTGCCCGGCAGGGGTGGCAGTGGCTACACGCGTATGCGTGTGTGGGTGTCCAACTTCCCAACCCTTTCTATGGTTGCCACGTGCCTCCTTTTATGGATCAAGGGGTCACCACAATGGAAAATCAGTATTTACACACTGATACTATAGCAAACAGTGCTATCATACCTAACTCTTCAGGCTGACAGAGTGCATTAAATGTGTCGCTCAGTGTCACATCGTTGTTCACCCGACAAGCCTTGTCGGGCTATTTTGCTAGCTTCACGCCTGCTTGCTTGACCCGTCGCAGGACGTGTGTCGTCTGTAGGCTTTCCTGTAGAAAGTGGTTGCCATGTGGCGAATGGCTGCTACTTAATCACTTTGTGGATTTATATCGCACTGATTGATGACATGGGTCGTGGTGGAGTGGTTGGTGAGGTGGTTTTTGCCTCCGCGAGTCCTAGCAGGCCTTGCGTGGACGTCTTGGATGTTTTCTTCCGGGGGTGGCTCTGCCCTCGCTGAGCTCGTCTGCCCAGCAGGGGAGGCTTTTCTCCTGGTGGTATGTTGCTTCTCTGGCTTGATCTTGGTCCTCTTGTTCTGCATGCTGGTCCTTCGAAGATCTTCGTGTCTTGTACTCTAGCACAACCTGGTGACATAGTCTTGTTCCAGTCCCTGTGCATAGTCAGGGAACATACCCAGGGTCTGTTGCATCGATAGAAGCCCCCGGGCCTGCCCTGATCGCGCTGCCGAGCGTCGTCGGGGTAGGCCCTAACAAGTGCATAGGCAGGGGCACTGAAGAGGCTCGTCTCACCACGTCATTATCCATAACCACGTATGTTGCATGCATCACACAGGGTAGGTAACAGAGGCACGTGGCGCGGGAGAGCATTATGGTGTTGGCCTGGTCTTTTGGAATTGGCGGAGGAGGATGGTGGTTAGTTGATGGGGAATCAGCCCCCAGTCCCCTGCTTGCTTATAAAAGGAGGAGTGGGAGAGGAGCGGAGGCATTCATCCACATTCCTATCCTCCTCCACCTTGCTTTGTCTTGGGTGTGCTGGAAGGGAGAGCCTGGGGCCAGCCCCCGGGCTTTAGCTTAGAACTGCTCTTGGATTTGAGGAGGGTACTCGGGCGGCGCGGTGACAGCACCGAAGGTGGAAACTCTAGCGCGTTCATCACCGGGTCACCCGTAGCCTTGATTCTAGTGGGAGGGGATGTGAACGACACCACGCCAAGTCCTGCAGCGGGCACGGGGTGTGGTAGTCGGTTGCTTCCTTATTCTTCGTTCTCTTGCGATGCTCAGGAGGAACCTTGGGAGAGGTTCGCCGCCGACGAAGGCGGATCCGACTCCCCCTGGGTGTCATCCTCTGGTTATGCAGGAGGGCTTCTTGCTCGCATACATGTCCACAGAACGTTCAGTGATTTCTGACATCAGGGCAGTTGGGGACGACCATGCTCTCTGTGGCGTAAACCAGAGAGCATGGTGTCCGGCGCGACTCTCGTGCTGAGGTATTCGGGTGGTAGTGATAATGTGACGCCCCGAGACCGATGCGCCAGGTGTCTTCCAGTTATTTGCTGTCGTTGCCGTGTCATTTGCTTGCGTGTTGCACTTTTCCATGTCATCATGTGCATTTCATCTGCATGTTTTTCAAAACTTGCATCCGCCCGGGTTTTCCCAGTTCTCTTCATTGTCCGTTCTGAGCCCAACCACACTCGCACCCGCCCGTCACACCTCCCAGATCTTGTTTCATGAGCGGGAGAAAAATGTTCTCGAAATGCGGTGAAAGTTGGCATGCAGTGTTGTTATGTTGTATATAGGCCGCCTGCCAAGTTTCGTCGCCTTCGGAGTCCGTTTGATAGACCAACTGTTAAACATATAGCTGCAATATAGTCAGTTTATTCGTCGGACATTTCAGTCACTGAAACTGCCACCGGGCCTCTCTCTCTTCTCTCCCGCAGCCCACGACCTTCTACATAGCCACAATCAGCCTACCTGCAGCCCACATAAACCCCCCTCTGCTCCAGACCATTGGATCGCGATCGGAGGGCTACGATAACCCCTCAAACCCTAGCTCCTACCTTATATATACCCCCTAGTCCATTTTCAGACTAATCCTAGTCTAACCCTACCCCGAGCCTCCCCTAACCCTCAGCCGTCGTATCCCACCACCAAATCCGTGCCAGCCACCTCGCCGTCCAGCCACATGGCGCACCCCCATTGGCTCAGCCTCCGCCGCAGCCGCTATCCAGCCACTCGCAAGTTGCCACGTCGCCCTTGCCTCCCTCCTCCTCCCGCAGGGCCCGCTGGAGCCCATCCCAGGCCCGCCACGGGCTAGATCTGGGCCCGAACGACCCCGCCGCCTCGACCTGACTTCCTCGCTCGAGCCCCGAGCGCCGCCGTCACCGCCGGATGCCGCCCCTCCACGGAAGCGTGCTCCGACAGCCCAGGGCTCTTTCGCCCCGCGTCTCCCCTACTCCTCCCCGCCTCTCGTCGTCATGCCGCCCGTCCCTCCCGTCGCTGCTCCGAGCGCCGCAGCGGCGCCCGACCCTGTCGCCGCCGGGAATGGATCCGGCTGCTCCAGATCCGCCTGGATCCGACCGGTCCCCGCCCCGTCCTCGCCTGCTCGCCGCCGGTGGAAGCAGCCGCTGGACTACCATGTCCTCGCTCGGCCTCATCGGGGAGGATGACGAGTGCCCGCCTGGGCCGCCTCCCCCTCGCGCACTTGGGCCCCGACCTGGGCCGCATCTACAGCGGCGGCGCGGGGCCGATCCACTACCGACCTAGGCCTTGGCCCACAAGGTGAGCACCCCCGCCACCCTTATCCTGCGCCCGTGCGTCATTTTCTTATCTGACACTCACATGTTTATTTTCTGAAAAAATGACCGTCCATGTTTTCTGTAACATAATGTGTGAAGTTTTGCCATGTGATAACTTTGTGCATGTTTACCCTACGATGATGTATGATATGGCAAAATGTTCATCTCTTGATGCTCTACATTATGGTTGCATTTTCATTCATGTTACTGTTCATATTGATGCCTTAATCTTCGTTGGGAAACTCCTAAGTGATATAAACTGCTAAAATCTGCTGCCTATTAACATCATGTATGCATCTTGTGAGTGCTATAACTTTGTCCCTATTGAGCCTATGGTGATTATCTTGATATGAAAATGTTCAGCTCAGAGTTCTCTACATGTTGGTGTGCTTTACATTCATGTTAGGGTGCCTCTTGACATAATAATCCCTGTGGCAAAACTGCTCTCTGATGTTAACTGCTGAAAACTGTTATAACTTCCCCTGATGTCTCTTTTATTTCTTTTTGTGTGAATTTCTTTTGAGCTACATGCCAACATATTTTAGCAGCATAATCATTCCATATATGCAATGGTGCAATCCATTTATTTTGATATGCCCTATAGTGAGTGCATGAAGCTTGTGAAGTGAGCTACTTGCTGTTAATGTTCTGTCAAGAATGAATCTGTTATATTATGATGCCATCTTTGCTTGATGATACTGTCAAATCCATGCATAATATTGAAATGCTTACTTGACATGTTTTGATGCCCATGTTATAATATATCATGCCATACCTTTGTATGCCTTATATATGTCCTGTAGCATATGTTTTAATTGCCATGAACTGACCTAAATGATGTTCCAGTTTTCTGTTAACTTCATGATGCCATGTCATGAGCTTGATATTAATTAATCTATGCCTCTTATGGAGACGCTCCAATTACGTGAATTGAATTATGCTATGATTACTTTGTCCACATGCCTTGGTTGTTAATTTTAGACTTCTTATGACATTTGTTCCAGGCTTCGAAATATGCTATGATAATGTTGTTGTTTTACACGCTGAAATTGTTTCAACATTCAAACTTGTCTTGATGATTCCCACTAATCCATGAGACATATGCATATGATGCTTGGATGTTATGTTCTCTTTGTTATGCGTACATTGATGCCATGCACTTGGTTGCTATGTACAGTTGCTGTAGCATATTTGTTTCTTGCCTTCTACGTGTCATCTAGTAACTCTGCTAATGCATATGCCCTGTTTTTCACTGCCATAATCTTGGTTCTTAAGTTGCTTCTTGCATTGATCACCTTAGTTTAATCTGGATGCCTATGAACCTGAACCTTCATGATAATTTAAGCATGTTATCTATACTTTGAGTGCATATCAAGTTTTTGTCCATAATGTTTCCTGTAGCATGTTGTTTTGATGATTGCAAAGTGCGTACTAGCTGTTTTGGGTAGATTATTATAATTTTTTCGGAGTGTATGTGTTGCACCGTTGCTCCGTTTTGAGCATGCTCTATATAAAACTTGCTTAGAATTGCATTTAGTTTCATATTATGTTGTTGCATCCATGTTTTGTAGTGTTGGTGATTGTGTTTAGATTGCTTTTGCATTAATACCATGTTTAACTTGTGTTGCTCATATCTTCTAGGTCGTAGCTCCGAATTAAATGAACTTTACATTTAACTTGACTAGAATTTCATGTAGATCATCATGGTGTATCTTAACATGCTGTTTAACAACTTCAACTTAATGTTTTGTTCATATCCGAACCAATTTCAAAATTTGCATATGAGGACTTACCGGAATTGTTATATGTTGTTTCCAGCCTTATTTAAATTTGCTTGGATGTGATGTTCTTGTGTGCATCATCTTTTGCCATGATTTGTATCATATAGCCTTGCCATGCATCATACTTGGTTGAGCATCATGTCTTATTTATGTGTTGTGTGTTTACCATGTTGTTTGCTTCTTCCCGGTTGTGCTTCTTCTTGATAGTTCCTATTTCGTTGCGATCATGAGGATTCGTTCGACTACGCTTGGTTCATCTACACCCGTTTGTCCTCTTCATTGACTCGTTCTTCTTCCTAGCGGGATTTCAGGGAAGATGACCATACCCTGGATCTCACTACTATCATTGCTATGCTAGTTGTCTCGATGCTATTGCTATGCCGTGCTTCCTTCCACTTGTTTATCAAGCCTCCCTATATGCCATGAAACAGCCTCTAACCTTTTCCACCATCCCAGCAAACCATTGTTTGGCTATGTTACCGCTTGCGCAGCCCTTTCTTATAGCGTTGCTAGTTGCAGGTGCAGTTGAAGTTGCAGGCTGTTCCATGTTGTGACATGGATATCTTGGGACATCACAATATCTCTTATTTAATTAATGCACATATATACTTGGTAAAGGGTGGAAGGCTCGGCCTTACGCCTGGTGTTTTGTTCCACTCTTGCCACCCTAGTTTCTGTCATACGGGTGTTATGTTCCTTGATTTTGCGTCCCTAACACGATGAGGGTTTATGGGCCCCTCGTGACAGTTCGCTTTGAATAAAACTCTTCCAGCAAGGCCCAACATTGGTTTTAACATTTGCCTACATAACAATACTAAATTAGTTAATTAATTGGCATAGGGCATCATGAACCCGAGGATTAATTTGACATAAACAGGGGGGCCAGTGATGATGGTGTTGGTCCCAAACTAGAGCACCATGCGGGACGGCCCCATGGCAACTTGGGGTATCTGGTACCTATACGCTTCGCTCATCCGTTGTGGCCTGAGATGAGATACGCGAGGGTACTATCAAGGTGTCACACCGGGAGGTCTGGCTGGATTTGTTTCACCATTATTGAAATGTCTTGTGCACCGGGATCCCAAGTCTGATAGGATGTCCCGTGATGGAGGATTGTCTCCGCGGATCGTGAGCTTGTAATGGGATAAGTTGGGACACCCCTGCACGGTTTAAATTTTTGAGAGTCGTGCCCACGGTTATGTGGCAGATGCGAATTTTTAATGTCCGGTTATAGAGAACTTGACACCAGATTCGAATTAAAATACACCAACCGAGTGTGTAACCGTGATGGTCTCTTTCGGGTGAGTTTGAGGAGAACATGCTGGGGTTATGTTTGAACGTAAGTAGTTTAGGATCACTTATTGATCATTACTAGTTTGCGACCATTTGCGTAGTTTCTCATCTTATTCTTGTACTCGTAAGTTAGCGGCCATACAGTGCTTAGTCGCTTGTTGCAACCTTACCACTTATCCATTCCATACCCATGAAGCTTTGATAGTCTTGATACCCATGGGGATTGCTGAGTTCTCGTGGCTCACAGATTACTAAAACAACAGATGCAGGTACAGGTTATGCGATCATCAAGACGTGAGAGCTATGGTTGCTTGTTTTGGAGTTCTTCTTCTGCTTCTTCTTCGTTTAGGGGATAGATTCCTGGTCGGCAGCCTGGGCTAGCAGGGTGGATGTCATTTGAGTTTCTGTTTGTGTTTCATCTATAGTCGGATGATTTATGTATGATGTTGTTGTATTCATGTGGCAGTATATGCCATTGTATGTATCCCAACTATTATGTAATGGTACGATATAATGATATCCACCTTGGAAAGCGTTTCAATATGCGGCTCTATCCTTGGTGGGACCTTCGCGTTCCTCTCGGATAGGATCGCATATTGGATGTGACAAGTTGGCATAAGAGCCTCGACCGACCATAGGAGCCCCTAAATTGTTCGTAGTTGACCGTTGTGGAGTCTAGAAGCAAACCATTTCTAGAGTCTAGTTGTATCGGAGATTAGGAATTATTTTTACTCCTTAGCCCCTTCGTCGCTTTGGTGAGGAATCTTGATGTAGGTGTTTTGATTCTTCTACACTTCCCATTCAAATATTTCTTTAGGTTCACGCAGTTAATATTCATTCGTTGTGTTGTCAGCTCTTTTCATCCAATGCATTTCTCGTAAAGTTGATTCGATCCTCTTCGTATTTTCCAAGATCAATCCTCAGCTCTTTCTCGAACAGGGAAGTAACGTCATCTGAAGAAAAACAATGTCGTCTGAAGAGAAACAATGTAGTCCTTGGTTGTTTTCTTTATCCCACCCTCCCTCCCTTTTTGCTTCTCGGAGCCAGAGTCCTTAATGGAGTATCCATCCTACTCGTGCGAAGTCTTTGCATTCTTTCCTCTATTATATCAACCAGTGCTTTTCCTCTTCAAGTTATTCGTCGGTCCCCTGTTCCAAATTGCCCTTGTTTTCCTGTCCTCCCACCCATTTTTCTCGGAGTCTGTGTGTCTTATTGAGCATCAATTTCATCTGTGTGGAGCCTCTTCAGTCTTTCCTCAATCACTTCAACCGATGAATTCTTGTCTAGTTCATCATTGATTCGTCTTGTTTTCTTTTCCGGTGGACTCAATTCATGTATTCATGTTGATCATATTCCTTTCCTTGACTCAAGTGTTTCCCCTTGCTTGCTCGCCTCTTGCCAGTTTATCCTTCCGGAGTGGTAAAGACATCTCAGGAGATTCGTGTTTGCATTAATTTATTTCGAGGTTGTCACCTCATTCAAGTCTTTCAGTTGTTCCAGTGCATCATCTCTCTCTCCAACAATCCTTTCCAATGGTGTTTCTTTTTAGTGGGCCCTAACCCACAGGTCTTTTCCCAGGATCTTACCTCACTGTTCTAATTCTTCCGGAGTTATTCTCTAATCCTTCTTTGACTTAAGAAAGAATTTCATCAGTCATATGCCTATTCCAAGATCACTTTCAAATCATTTTCATCTTTTGCTCAAAATTTACTCCTTCCATTCTTCTGGAGTGTCACAACAATTTTGGTGGTGTTTCTCGTCGTCATTTGAAGATCGAAGAAGAGTTTTCCTCTAAATCTTACCCGTTCTCATGAAGATTCATTGTTCAAGCTTCAAGATATTATCTCAAAGATTCTTTCCGATTGTGGGCATTCTTTTCATACCCATCCAAAGTATTTTAGGAGTTGCTTTCTCTCTAGATCTTCCGGAGGCCATCATTTTAGAAGACGTCTTCTTTCTCAACCTTCAGCTCTCGTTCTCCATATTCTTCTGGTGATCCAATCATGTTTTCTTTAATCAGCTCGTGATCTCTTTGATATTTGGCTTCTATATCCCCTGAAGCATATATTTTCTTCTAATTATTCCCAATGAGGCATTATCTTTCTTCATTCATTTTCAAATTCTTACGGTGGTTCGTTCAGCATCCCTCTTCCTTTGTCGTCATATCAATTAATTCATTCTTTTCCAATCCTACCAGTGGTTCAGGAAGACCTTCCAAAGTTTGCGCTACATATCTCAATCCTTTTCAATAGGAATAAGTTGCATGCCAAATCCGTTCTTCATCAATTAAATTTGATGAGGATAAGCATAACGTAATTCTTATTCTTATTTCATCATGGTCAAGTAATCCCTTCCTTCGGAGTTTGTTCATGATGAGTAATCTCTCGGTTCCAAGTTGTTCATTCTTTTCTGGAGTTCAAAGTTTCCTCGCCCATCTCGTTGGAAGCTCCATCTAAACCGTCACAGGGCTTTAATATTCTTCTTTTCGTCCTTCAATTTTATGTCATCATCCTTTTGTTACCAGAGTTATTCATGGTGGTTCTTCATGATTTAGTTCATTCTTCAAGTGTTCATCAAGATTCTCGTTGGAGGAGCTCAAGTATCTTTTCTTCTTGTGTCGTGAAGTGGAGTTCTACATTTCTTCATTCTTCTCAGCTATTTAGGCATTTGGTTGTGGCATAATTTCACCTCAAGTTTTGATATGTTTTTCCATAAGTCCACAACAAGATTATTCTCTTGTTGTTGATTTTCTTTAAAAACTCCGTTCAATCCTTCATTCTAAGGATTCTATCGATTTCATTCGTGGGGGAAGTTGTTCTTCTCATATCTGTTCTTTCCATTCTAGAATTTCAGTTCTTTTGGAGGCATTGCGTTGTTCATTTCATCAAGTGTCATCCCATCTTGTGAAGTTCATGTTCTATTCCTTCCATTTTCAGCCGGAGTGCTGCCAAAATTCTTTCGTTCTTATTCCTTTTCCATCTTGTTCTAACAGATTGGTTTCAGAGTCTATGGTATGCCTTGAGCTTTTGATTCTCGTCTTAATCGTCGATCCTCTTTTCTACCGAGTGCTCTCGACTATATTCATCTTCTCTCTTGCGTTCTTACTTCACCTCTTCCTCTTTCTCTCCCGTATCGCTCCTAAGATCTCGGAACGAGATCTTCTATTAGTGGAGGAGAGTTGTGATGCCCCGAGACCAATGTGCCAGGTGTCTTCCAGTTATTTGATGTCGTTGCCATGTCATTCGCTTGCGTGTTGCATTTTGCCATGTCATCATGTGCATTTCATCTGCATGTTTTTCAAAACTTGCATCTCTCGGGGTTCTCCCAGTTCTCTGTGGTGTCTGTTCTGAGCCCAACCACACTCGCACGCGCCCATCGCACCTCCCAGATCTTGTTTCCTGAGCGGGAGAAAAATGTTCTCAGAATGGGATGAAAGTTGGCATGCGGTGTTGTTATGTTGTATGAAGGTTGCCTGCCAAGTTTCATCGCATTAGGAGTCCGTTTGATAGCCAAACCATTAAACATATACCCGCAATATAGTCGGTTTATTTGTCAGACATTTCGGTCTCTGAAACTGCCGCCAGGCCTTTCTCTCTCTCTCTCTCTCTCTTCTCTCACGCAGCCCACGGTCTTCTACACAGCCACAACCAATCCACCACTAGCCCACCTAAACCCCCCTCCGCTCCGGACCATTGGATCGCGATCGGAGGGCTCCGAAACCCCCCCAAACCCTAGCTCCTACCTTATATATACCCCCTAGCCCAGTTTTGGACTAATCCTAGTCTAACACTACCCCCTAGCCTCCCCTAACCCACAGCCATTGTCTCCCACATCCAAATCCGCGACGGCAACCTTGCCATCGCCACTTGGCACGCCACCATTGGCTCAGCCGCCGCCGCAGCCGCCGTCCATCCACTCGCAAGTCGCCATGTCGCCCTTGCCACCCTCCTCCTCCCACAGGGCCCGCCGGAGCCCATCGCAAGCCCGCCCCGGGCCAGCTCTGGGCCTGGACGAGCACGCGCGCCACCACCACTCAGCGCCCAGCGCCTGACCCCGCCGCCTCGACCCTGACTTCCCCGCTCAAGCCCCGAGCACTGGTGTCTCCGCTACCGGGCGCCGCCCCTCCGCACGAGCCTCATATGGCAGCATCGTCGCCCATGCGCCGCTCTGCGCCCCGGCTCCTTCGCCCCGCATCTCCCCTGCTCCTCCCCGCCTCTCGTGGTCACGCCGCCCGTCCTCCCATCGCAGCTTCAAGCACTGCCGTCACCGCCCGACCCTGCCGTCGCCGGGAATGGATCTGACTGGTCCAGATCCGCCCGGATCCGGTCGGCGCCCGCCGCGTCCTTGCCTGATCGCAGTTGGTGCAAGCCGCCGCCGCCCTTCCATGGCCTCGCTCGGCCACGTCGGGGAGGACGATCAGTGCCCGCCTGGGCCGCCTCCCCCTCGCGCACGTGGGCCCTGACCTGGGCCGCATCTGTGGCGGCGACGCCGCGCTGATCCACTGCTGACCTGGGCCTTGGCCCACTAGGTGAGCACCCCGCCAGCCTTATCCCACGCTCGTGCGTCATTTTGTTATCTGATGCCCACATGTTTTTTCTGAAAAAAATGACTTCCAAGTCCCTATTTTCTGTAAAATAATGTGTGCATGTTTTACATGTGATAATTTTGTGCATGTTTATCCTATGAGGATATATGATATGTCAAAATATTCATCTCTTGATGCTCTACATGATGGTTGCATTTGCATTAATGTTACTGTTCATATTGATGCCTTAATCTTCGTCGGAAAACTGCTAAGTGATATGAACTTCTGAAATCTGCTACCTGTTAACATCATGTATGCATCTTGTGAGTGCTACAACTTTGGGCTTCTTGATCCTATGGTCATGATCATGATACTCAAATGTTCAGATCAGAGTGCGCTACATGTTAGTGTGCTTTACATTCATATTAGGGTGCACCTTCATACATTAATCCCTGTTGAAATAGTGCTTGCTGATGTTAAGTGTTGAAAACTGTTATAACTTTCCCTTTTGTCTTTCTTATATCTTTCTATGCAATTTTATTTTGAGCTTCATGTCAACAAGTTTTAGGAGAATAATCGTGCTATCTTTTTATTAGTGCAATCCATGTATTTTGATATTCCCTCTAGTGAGTGCATCATGCTTGTGAAGTGGGCCACTTGCTGTTAATGTTCTGTCAAGTCTGAATCTGTTATATTATGATGCCATCTTTGCTTGATGCTACAATCAAATCCATGCAAAATCCAGAGATGCTTCGTTGACATGTTTTTATATCCATGTTATGCTCTATCGTGAAATGTCTTTTTATGCCTTATATACGTCATGTAGTGTATGTTTTCATTGTCGTGAACTTGCCTAAATGAAGTTCCAGTTTTCTGTTAACTTCATGATGCCATGTTGTGAGCTTGACATTAATTACTCTATGCCTCTTCTGGAGATGCTCCAATTACATTAATTGAATCATGTTATGATTACTTTGTCCACATGCCTTGTTGTTAATTTTGGACTTCATTTGACCTCTGTTCCAGGCTTGCAAATATGCTGTGATAATGTTGCTATTTTACACTTGCTGAAACTGTTTCAATATTCAAACTTGTCTTGATGGTTCTCACTAATCCATGAGTCATATGCATATGATTCCCTGATGTTATTTTCTCTTTGTTATGTGAACTTGGATGCCATGCACTTGGTTGCTATGTATATTTGCTGTAGCATCATTGTTTCTTGCCTTCTACATGTCATCATAGTAACTCTACTCATGCATATGCCCTGTTTTTCAGTCATAATCCATGTTATTAAGTTACTTTTTGCATTGATCTTCTTGGTTTAATCTTGATGCCTATGAACCTGAACCTTCATGATAATTTAAGCATATTATCTGTACTTTGAATGCATATCAAGTTTTTGTCCATATGTTTCCTATAGCATGTTGTTCTGATGATTGCAAAGTGCCTACTTGCTATTTTCGGCAGATTGTTGTTATAACTTGTTTGAAGTGTATGTGTTGCACCGTTGCTCCGTTTTGAGCATGCTCTATATGGATCTTGATTAGAATTGCATGTAGTTTCATATTATCTTGTTGCATCCCTGTTTTGGAGTGTTGGTTATTGTGCTTAGCTTACTTTTGTATCAATAGCATGTTTAACTTGTGTTGCTCATATCTTCTAGGCCGTAGCTCCTAATTAAATGAACTTATATGTAACTTGACTAGAATTTCGTGCAGATCATCATGCTGCATCTTAACGTGTTGTTTAAAAACTTGAACTTAATGGTTTTTCAGATCTAGACCAATTTCGAAATTCGCATATGAGGACTTACCGGAATTGTTATATATTGTTTCCGGACTCATTTAAACTTGCTTTGATGTGATGTTCTTGTGTGCATCATCTCTTGCCATAAGTAGTATCATATAGCCTTGTCATGCATCATACTTGGTTGAGTATCATGTCTTGTTTATGTGTTGTGTGTTTACCATGTTGTTTGCTTCTTTCCGGTTGTGCTTCTTCTCGATAGTTCATGTTTCGTTGCTGTCCTGAGGGTTCATTCGACTACACTTGGTTCGTCTACACCCGTTCGTCCTATTCATTGACTCGTTCTTCTTCCTAGCAGGATTTCAAGGAAGATGACCGTTACCCTGGATCTCACTACTATCATTGCTATGCTAGTTGTCTCGATGCTATCGCTATGTCGCGCTTCCTTCCACTTGTTTATCAAGCCTCCCTATATGCCATGAAACAGCCTCTAACCTTTTCCACCATCCTAGCAAACAATTGTTTGGCTATGTTACCGCTTCCTCAGCCCTTCTTGTAGTGTTGCTAGTTGCATGTGCAGTTATAGTTGTAGGTTGTTCCATGTTGGGGCATGGATATCTTAGGACATCACTATATCTCTTATTTAATTAATGCACATATATACTTGGTAAAGAGTGGAAGGCTCGACCTGATGCCTGGTGTTTTGTTCCACTCTTACCACCCTAGTTTCCGTCATACTAGTGTTATGTTCCATGATTTTGCGTCCCTAACATGATGAGGGTTTATGGGCCCCTCTTGACAGTTCGCTTTGAATAAAACTCTTCCAACAAGGCCCAACATTGGTTTTAACATTTGCCTACATAATAATACTGAATTAATTAGTTAATTGGCATAGGGCATCATGAACCTGACGAGTAATTCCACATAAACAGGGAGGGCAGTGTTGATGATGTTGGTCCCAAACTAGAGCACCGTGCGGGACCGCCCCTTGGCAACTTGGGGTATCTGGTACCTTTAAGCTTTGCTCATCCGTCATGGCCTCAAACAAGATACGCGCGGCTACTATTAGGGTGTCGGCATGCTGGAAGGTCTTGCTGGATTTATTTTACCATTGTCGAAATTTCTTGTGCACCGGGATCCCGACTCTGGTCGGATGTCCCACAATGGAGGATTGTCTGCACGGATCGTGAGATTGTAATGGGCTAAGTTGGGACACCCCTGCAGGGTTTAAACTTTCGAGAGCCGTGCCCACGGTTATGTGGCAGATGGGAATTTTTAATGTCCAGTTGTAGAGAAATTGACACCAGATTCAAATTAAAATACACCAACCATGTGTGTAACCGTGATGGTCTCTTTCGGGTGAGTTTGAGAAGAGAACACGGTGGGGTTATGTTTGAACGTAAGTACTTTAGGATCACTTATTGATCATTAATAGTTTGCGACCATTTGTGTAGCTTATCATCTTATTCTCGTACTCGTAAGTTAGCCACCATGCAGTGCTTAGTCAATTGCTGCAACCTCACCACTTATCCATTCCATGCCCATTAAGCTTTGCTAGTCTTGATACCCATGGTAATGGGATTGTTGAGTCCTCATGGCTCACAGAGTACTACAACAATTGTTGCAGGTATAGGTTATGCGATAATCATGACGTGAGAGTGATGTTTTCTTGTTTTGGAGTTCTTTTTCTGCTTCTTCTTCATTCAGGGGATAGGTTCCTAGTCGGCAGCCTGGGCTAGCAGGGTGGATGTCGTTTGAGTTTTTGTTTGTGTTTCATCTGTTCTCTGATGATTTATGTATGATGTTGTTGTATTCATCTGGCATTGTATGCCATTTTATGTATCCCAACTATTATGTAATGGTACGATGTAATGATATCCACCTTGCAAAGTGTTTCAATATGGGGCTCTATCCTTGGTGGTACCTTCGAGTTCCACTCGGATAGGTTCGCATATTGGGTGTGACAGAAACGGACGGCGGCGGCAACCCACGATGCGTCAAGAATGGGGGCGACTGTTTTGATCAGTCGTGTTTGCCGATGACTTCGTGTCTTCCATCTTGTCCTCCGGCTGTGTCACCACCCGCGCCCGCCCCCGGTTTCTTCCTCCTTTTTGAGGAGCGGCGCCATCCTGATCCTGGGGAAGCGCCCAATCCTAGTTTGGTCCGCCACCTGCCTCCTCGACCTCTTCTTGAAGGAGATGGACAGGGGCAAAGGCATCACGGGGCACCTATCTTTTTTCACTCTTAAACTTGTAGGCACTTGCCAAATTTTAATTTAAATAATGTAATCTTCGAGTCCATGTTTGTGTTCTATAAGGCATGTACTTCTATGATCAGCATATTAATGAAAAAGGTGATCCTTTCCGGGAACTCATGCATTTGTATGTCCATGTAGATGTGGGATGCCTCTTTAGTTAAATAAACGAGTCTTCCCCGACAGGCTATCCTGCGGGTACCCTTTGTATTTTGTTACTAGGGACCGGATTCTACCGGGCAAAAAATAAAGGAACCATCCCCCCGCCAACCCTTTTTCAGCAAAGGCCAGTGCGACCACTTAGGCTGAAGAAACGTTCTAGCCAAAAGTGGGAGCACCTAAGCTTCAAAGAGTGCCGAAGTTTTCTCATGCACAAGTTTTATCTTACAGAGCACTTATGGACAAAAGGTAGAACTTATTTGTTTGGTTTGCCGGGGATCGCAGTGCTGGTCCAACTTCTCAACTCCTTGTAGAAGTCAAGTTCATGGTAGGAACCTGCAGCTTTATGCAGATGAGAATGATGCAGTATGCGATCCTATCTATATGCATATGCTCATGAAATGCTTATGCAAATGCTCTTGGAATGCTCATGCATGCATGCAACTTGGTTGGGGGGGCCCCGACACTTCATTTATTTCTCTGGTGCATAGGGTCATCGCCCTGGCTTTGTACGACGGGTTACATGCAGCTGAGGCAAGGCGTGTACAAATGGGTGGCTGCCGGGCAGGGCCCGACAACCGCGCCTTACGAGTAGAACATGCGGAGATGCTCAATATTCCATGAGATTTGCAATTTACTGCCATCTCCGGTCTCCAGATGGACTGCGCCAGGTCTGGTGACTCGTACTACCCGGTAAGGGCCTTCCCACTTCGGCGTCAACTTGTTTGTACCCTTGGCCGACAGAACGCGCCTAAGGGCAAGTTCACCTTCCTCAAAACACCGGGCATGAACCTTGCGGCCATGATAGCAACGCAAGGCTTGCTAATAGCGTGCAGAACGCGTAGTAGCCTAGAGATGGTTCTCCTCGAGTAGCACATCATGGTCACACCGGTGCATATCTTGCGCTACTTCATCGTAGGCAAGCACTCCAGGCGACCTGTAAATGAGTTCCGTGGGGATAACTGCTTCTGTCCCATAGACCAGGGAGAAAGGAGTCTGCCTGGTAGCTCGATTTGGTGTCGTTCCGAGGGACCAGAGGACTACTAGAATCTCATCGATCCACCGCCTGTCGTGCTTCCGCAGTGTATCAAAGGTTCTTGTCTTGAGGCCCCCCAGCACTTCAGTGTTCGTCCTCTCATCTTGCCCATTGCTTCTGAGATGTGCGACAGAGGCAATGAGAACTTGCTTCCGAGGGTGCGAACATATTGCATGAAGGTGAACTTTGTGCGGCTCATGAACTGGGTGCCGTTGTCGGTAATGATCCTTGCCAGTACTCCAAAGCGACACACCAGTTCTTTCAAGAACTTGATAGCTGACTGAGCAGTCACCTTTTGTCACGACCGACTTTTTCAATAAACAAATATTGAGAAAATCGATCTTTAAATCCCAGTATAGGAAAAAGTCATCCTTTCTGGTAGACAAATGCTTGATAAACAGAGAACCAGTAGCATCAAATATGTTACAGGGTTGAGCTGAGGCTGCTCAACAATTTATTACAAACCCGCCAATATCTTACATATGGGCGGTTATGACACAGGGGTGTGGTGGCATGCTACTAGTTCGAGGAAAAGTGGTGGATAACTTGACTCCTAACTGGCAGCTCATCGAGCGTCGGGGGAGGCTCGATGAATTTATTCGGGGTTGCAGAAGCGGACAATATAATGACCAAAACAGGATCGCACGGGACTGACTGGGACTCCTCTAGGCGTAGAACTCGCTATCAAACTCTTCATCCATGAGATCGCCTTCATCGGCATCTGGCCAAATCAACAAGCCAGGTGAGTACTTTGAAAGTACTCGCAAGATAGTTCGGACAAAAGATATAATCAGTGAATGCATGAATGCGTCATGAATAAGGATGATGCTCATATAACAACGATAATATTGCAGGAGTTGATAAAATAAATAACTGAAAACCGATCGGGTGTCTGGAGCGATGCCTCGAAAGGTAAATAAATAAAATGCATGCCGCAGTCGGGCGTCTAAGCAACACCACATAAAGGGCTTTAAAAGAAATGCCACAGTCGGACGTCTGAGCGACATCACATAAAGGGCTTTAAAAGAAATGCCACATTCGGACGTCTGAGCGACATCGCAGACAGGGCTTGCAACAAATCTAAATAACAGATATGCCACCGTCGGACGTCTGAGCGACATCACAGACAGGGCCTATAACAAAAGTAAATAATAGGTATGCCACCGTCGGACGTCTGAGCGACATCGCAGACAGGGCTTGCAACAAATGTAAATTACAGATATGCCACCGTCGAACATCTGAGCGACATCACAGACAGGGCCTATAACAAAAGTAAATAACAGGTATGCCACCGTCGAACGTCTGAGCGACATCGTAGACAGGGCTTGTAATAAATGTACATAACAAGATTAGTCCATCCACAAGAATAATCTTTTAACCGGGTTTATCACACATAAATCCCACCGGTGTTTTGTCACTGAGGCTGATACCTGACAAGATAAGATGAATATAGTACTTGAACAAAGTACAAGATAATTGAAATATTTGAGACTCTGCAGAGTTTGGATGAACTGACCACAGCCAACAGATTTCCGTAGTCACGAAGGACTAGTTCCGTTTACGGTAGTTCAGTAGAAACACATTTAACTAGTACACACCCATTTCACCTCATGATGCCAGCAATCGCTCTGGACAACATCCAAGAAAAACTTTGAGACGGGGAGGCCACAACCTCGAATAGCATGGGATCAAATTTCTATACGCGCGCTCTAAGGGGTGCCTCCCTCTCGGTCCCAACCGGGAACACCCATGCCCCCTGGCCGGATGACGGGCTTTAATCCAGGGCCATGGAACCCTCATCCCGGCCTCTCCATTTGGTGTGTACCAGGAAAACGATTTGCAACTTACTATGCGATATTCCTTTCGGAAAACATGTGACAGTATAGGAAGGAATGAATGGAAATGTGATTTGTTTCATGATGACACGGAAGTCAAATAATCTGGCATAAGACTGGCATATCACAACAGTGCCATCTTACCATCCTCATGCCAACATATGGCTATGCAAATATGTATCCAACAACATAATGCTTTCCGAAACTTACTTTCCACTTATGTGCATGAAATATAACATTCAAAGTGATGTTCATAAACATGTCATGACTATACAAAAATGCAAACATGCAACAACACTCATCATATCAAGAGTTCAAACATGCTTGCCTGGTTCGGAGTAGTCGGAGTTTCACTATGTGAAATTTGCAGCTCCGTCACCTCCTCCGGTATCTACGGTATAAAAAAATACGTACGCAACATAAATACCGTGAGTGTACATAAAAGTGTTACAAATATTTTTCAAATAAATATTACAAAAAACTAGACAGAAAAAAAAAGATGACAGAAAAGGAATCAATCAAAAATCATTTTCTGTTTAAAAGTTATAGGAGTTTTGGTCCAAGGACCCATCTGTAATGAAACAGAAAGTTTCCAGGGGGCTCTGTGGAAAAGTCCAGGATAACATTTCGTTTAAAAGAAACGGCTATGAGGCTGACAGGCGGGCTCCACCTGTCGGGTTTGAAATTTCAAACGGAGAAACAGAGCGCGACGGCTCCCGAGAGGTGCGGTGGTCGCAGGCGGCGATCCACGGCGAGGCAAGGTGATCGGGGGTTACCTTCGAGATCAGTGCACCGTTCCGCGTCTGTGGGTGGTGGTGGTGGTCGCCGGCGAGCACTGTGTCAACGGCGGCCCTTGCTCCGGCGGACGGCGGTTCGGGCAGTCGTGGATCTCGCCGGAGGGAGCTGCGGGGATCAAATAGGAGTGGGGGTTAGTCTCCTAGTTGCTCGAGAGGGTTGCTAACGAAGTTAGGGCGTCGGAGACGGCCTCACGGGAGCAAATCGAGGTGGAGGCCGAGGCGGAACGGGGCGGCCGGAGTCGGGGAAGAAGGGCCCCTCGAGGCTCTCCCAGTGGCTGGGCGGGGTCTAGTGAGTTGGTGGAGTCGTGCGGGGGCGAGAGCATGCTCGGGGGTGCTATATATAGCCGGCCCGAGTCGGTTGCCGTGAACGGATAAGTCCGGTGAGTTGATTACGGCGGTGCTGTGGCTGGACGGTCGGCTTAGGGGCTTGAGCATCGCCTAGGTGGAGTAGTGGTGCCATTTTAGGGTCCAGCTCAGCACGGGAGGGAGGTTTACGGCCTGCCCTCGACGGAACGGCCGCACGGCCCGTCGATGGCAGAGAGCACGCTCTGCGCGTGCCAAGCCACGGCGACGGTGCTGCATGCGTGCTCTGGCAAGGAGATGGCCATGCGGAGCCACCAGGAGGTTTGGGCAGCGCCGAACGGTGTTGAGCCGCCGTTTTGCTCCCTCTCGGCCGTTACGGTGTTTCGGCCGCCGCAAAGCACGCCGGTGCAGGCGGGCCAGGGCGCCACCGACGCCAGGAAGGCGCCAAGCGCGCGTGTGGAGCTCTGGACAAGCAGGCCAGGCTGCGAGCATCGAGCCAAACGCACAGTGAGCCTGTGACTGAAGTTCTGTCGGAGAAACGACACTGAACTTTCTGAATTTACTGAATATGAACAAAACAGTGCATGCCAGGTGTTCGACAGAATGATTCTGGTATCTAGGTATTTTTCCTTGAGCTGATTTTTGGTGGAGTGGTCTCTCATTGCAACTAGAGGTTGCCTGAATTTTGGTGGAATTTTTGGAGAAGTGTAGATATGAATTTCGCCAAATTTGGCAAATCTGGTCCTAACTTGCAGTGAGTTTAATTTGAAATATTTGAAAAGAAGAAGAGTGGATCAAGATGGTTCTGGGTTGAGGGTACAAATGACTATCCAGGGGTGTTGGGTTGAGGTCAAAAATCAAAAGCATTATGGTACTTGCTTTGCAAATCATCTAGGCTCAAAAGAAAAGACAGAATTATTTTGGGAGGAGAAATAATTGGAATAAAATCCAAAAATGGATTTTATTAGTTTGGACAGAATGTTTGGGTTGTACCAAAGTGGGAGGAGGGGTTTTTTTTGGGGGGGGGGGGTTACCATAGGAGGCATGGTAAACCAGAGTGGATCAAAATCAAATGAAAGACCAAAACTCAAAAGGTTTTCTTTTTAAAGGAAACTAAATTCAAGAAAAAAGATTTTTGAGAGGGCAAACTTAGAAGATGGTTTTTAGGAAGGGTTTAAATGACCTTCTTTCAAACCAAGCAAGGGTCTCTCTGAAAACAAAAATCACAAAATTTTTGGTGTGTCACACCTTTCTCACGGGAGTCACTTCCGGCCACTTTGTTAACTTGTCAATGGCAACGAACAAGAATTCAAAGCCCCCGATTGCTCAGGGGAAAGGCCCGAGGGTGTCGAGCCCCCAGACCGAAAATGGCCATGATAAAGGGGTTGTCTGAAGAGCTTGGGCAGGGAGGTGGATGTTCTTGGAATGGAACTGGCAGGCTTCACATTTCATGCCTAGATCGACCCGCATCTTGGAGGGCTATGGGACAATAAATCCTTCTCGGAATGCTTTCCCAACTAATGCTCTTGATCCATTGTGGGATCCACACATGCCTTTGTGTACCTCAGCCAGCAGTTCCTTTCCTTCTTCCCGACAGATGCACTTCAATTTCACACCGTTGGGCCTCCTTCTATACAGAGTTTCTTCGACAAACTGGTACGTACTGGACCTCCGGGCTACTCTTTCAGCCTTGTCTTGGTCATTGGGGAGGTCTCTGGTTTGGAGAAAGTGGACTATGTGCCTTGCCCAAGTTGGAGCCTGGGGCTCGGCAACGAGGACTAGCGGCACCTCCACAACTGCGGGGGCACAATCCTCGTCCTCGACGACCGTCGTCCCAACTGGAGGGTGTCGGCCGACAAGTTGTGAGTTTTCGGCAGGGTCCCTGCCAGGAGCACGCGGAAGGCTCTACCAGGAGAGGCTTACCGGAGTCCGTCTTTCTCCTCTTCCGGGCCATTGTTGCTGGGGATAGGGAGGGCTGTGTAAGTTGGAGAACAAAAGTTCCTAGTTCCACAGGAAGCTTTTGCGCACCACACTTTGACATATGATCAGCTATGATGTTTTGTGCATGGGGTATGTGCTCTATTTGCAATCCATTAAAGCGCTCCTCCAATCTTCTCACTTCCTCAATAAATGCCTCCATCAATGGACTTTGGTAATCCCTGTTGACTTGTCTCACCACAAGCTGTGAATCTCCTCGAATGGTCAGCTTCTTGATTCCAAATTCTGCGGCAATCCTGAGCCCGACAAGGAGCCCTTCATACTCTATTGTATTGTTGGTTGCCTCTTCCCGGGCAAAATGCATCTGGACGACATACTTCAAGTGCTCCCTTGAGGGTGCGATAAGAAGCACGCCAACCCCTGCCCCTTGTGGGGAAAAGGCAGCATCAAAATACATAATCCATTCTTGGGGCGCCTCCTTGCCGGGGATAACTATTTTTGTCACTTCCTCATCAGGGGTTGGCGTCCATTATGCAATAAACTCTGCCAATGCCCTGCTCTAAATTTTTATTGTGCTCTCAAACTTCAGATGGTAACTGGACAACTCCAAAGCACACTCCACTATTCTACCAGTAGCCTCGGGGTTTTGGAGTATCCTTTGCAATGGGAAGCAAGTGATAACCGTGATCTCATGGGCTTGGAAATAGTGGCACAGTTTCCTTGAGCTTATGATGAAGCCAAAGATCAAATTTTGCACGCCAGAGTACCTCGATCGAGCCCCTTGTAACAAGAAACTGACGAAGTACACTGGGTGTTGCACCACTTTATTCCTTGCCGTGTCCTTGGGGTTGCTCTCGCCGCCGTGCTCACTTCTGCCCTAATCCTTATCTGGCTCCGCCTGTCCTTGCTCATTCTCTACCTCGTCCACTTCCCGCTGCACCACCAAGGCCGCACTAACCACTTGGTTGGTTGCCGCTAAGTATAGCAGCAACGGCTCTTGTGGTTTGGGAGCATCCAAGGTGGGCACCAAAGATAAGTAGGCCTCCATCCCTTGCAAGGCCGCATCTGCTTCTAGGGTCCACTTCATGGGTCCTGCCTTCTTCAAGATTTTGAAGAACGGCAGGGTGCGCTCAGCTGACTTAGAAATGAATCTGCTTAGCGCGGCAATGCACCCTGCTAGACGCCTCGCATCCTTGACTATCCTTGGCGCTTGGATCTGCTCGATGGCTTTGATCTTGTCAGGATTGGCTTTGATCCCCAATGGGACACAAAGAACCCAAGTAGCTTGCCCGAGGGAACGCCAAACACACACTTCCCAGGGTTGAGCTTCAAGTTGATCTTGTGCAGATTTGCAAACGTCTCCTCCAATTCCTGGATAAGAGTTGCTCTGTCCTTGGTCTTGACCACAATATCATCCATATAAGCTTCAATGTTTCTGTGCAGCTGCGGCTCAAAAACCAATCCTGGACTACCCTTGCAAAAGTAGACCCGACACTCTTTAATCCGAATGGCATGCAGATAAAATAGTACGTACCACATGGGGTGATGAACGAGGTCTTCTCTTCGTCTTCCTTGGAAATGAAGATCTGGTGATATCCAGAATATGCATCCAGGAAGGAAAGCAAATCGCAGCCTGAAGTGGAATCCACGATCTGATCGACGCGCGGCAAGGGAAATGGCTCCTTTGGCCAAGCCTTGTTGAGATCTGTGAAATCTATGCAAAGCCCCATTAGCTTTCCGAACCACCACGGGATTTGCTAGCCAAGTGGGATGTGGCACTCCTCTGACCAAACCAGCTGCTTCAAGCTTCTTGATCTCCTCTGCAATAAACTACTATTGCCGCTGCTTCTATCGCGACTGCGTCTCGGTACATCTTGTCCACGCAAATGATCGTGTCCTTCTCATTTGATGGGATGGAAATGACTCCAACTAGCCCAGGCATCTTCAACGTGTTGTAGGCATAGTGGGATGCCGCCATGAATTTAGCCAGGGCTGGTCATCCAGGGATCCCATTGTACCGCAAGGGGAGGTCGACCACATCGAACACAATCTTTTTAGTCCGATAGTTCAATTCCCCTCAGAATATCATAAGAAATGTGATCTTTCCCTTAGGATGACTCCTGTCGGGATTAAATCCTTGAAACGTGTCAGTGACCTCTAAATCCTCTTCTACTATCTGAAGTCTGCTGATAACCTTTGGGGAAATCAGATTCAACCCGGCCCCGCCATCCACCAATATCTTAGTGACTTTGAGGTTCCGAACTGTTGGAGAGACCAACAATGGAAAACACCCGACCGTAGTGGTACGGTCAGGATGGTCCTCTTCGTCAAAGATGATGGGCGTGCTTGACCATTTGAGTGGTTTTTGGGCCTCTGGTACTAGTTCCACGGCATGATCACGCGCATGATGGGTGTGCATGATCACGCGCCCACTGTTTGAGTTGGCGGTGAGAGGTGTGCAGGGATGCACCCCGTCAATGCACAGGGCATCAGTGGCCTTCTGAAACTCTTGCTCACTGGTTTCCTCTTCATCCCCTCCATCACTCTCATCATCACAAGGTTCCTTCTCTTGACCTTTAGCGAGTTTTCCTTTGTTCAGAATGGGTTTGCTGAGGTGATTTGCTTCACCGCTTCGACCCTTAGCACCAGCATTTCCTTGTCACACTTCTCGTACTAAGCTCTTTGCCTCTTGACAAGCCGCTCAACCTGATAACACTCTTGAAGGTTGTGGCCCTTGGTTCCATGGATCTTGCAATACAGTCGATCACCTTTCCCGGCCTTCTCGGTAGTCGCAGCTTCTCGACAGTCAACACACACGGCAACTTCCTTTCCAGGGGCTTCGATCTTGGCCGTCTTGCTGGTACTAGGTGTACCCGATCCTTCAACGGTCATCACTGCCTTATCCTTGCACCTCCTATTGCGCTTCTTGCTCTTCTTCTGACTGGTGGATTCATCATCTTCCTCTGAATCAATACTGATGCAGTCCTTGTCTCTGGGTAACTTCCTTCCTTCCTCCATCTGAACACACTTATCCACCAAGGTTTAAAGCTCGTTCACAGTCTTGGGAAACCATTCATTCATCTTGGAACGAATCCTGCGGCTGCGCACAATGGACTGGAAAGAGGCTGTCATAGCTGCCGGATGGATGTTTGGGATGTTCCTATGGACCCTGCTGAATCTCTACAAATATTTTCGGAGTGTTTCTCCTTCTTTCTGCTAGAGAAGCTGCAAATCGCTGGGCCGGCCTTGTTTTTGATGGCCGCCACTGAAGGCACCAGTGAACTCATGGTAAAGGTCAGCCCATGAAGAAATGGAGTTCTCCGGCAGGTCCATCAGCCAAGACCTGACATTGGACTTGAGAGCCAAAGGGAAGTATTTATCGAATACCTTCTCATCTCTTCCCCCACCAGCTTGGACGGCAATGGTTTAGATGCTCAGAAACTCTGCCAGGTTTAGCCTCCCATCATACTTCTCGGGTATCTCTGGCTTGAGCGTGCGAATGGATGGCCAACGAACTTGCCGCAGCTCACGAGTCAAGGCAGGGCACCCAACCTCGAAAGGTAGGCACCAGCCAATATTGAGCGCAGGATCGTCGATGTCAGCACCACCGCATCCATCGGTCCGGCAGCGGTCGTAACGGTGTTGCTCAATGATAATGCGCACGTCTTCCCTCCACTAGTCCTCTGGGGCTTGGCGCCGATCTGGACGCGCTCTAGGGTCAGAAGAGTCCATCGATACATCATCAAGTTCTTGATGTTATCGCGCTCGCGCTCGTTGCCATGGCAGGGATTGTACTGTGGGGGTGGCCCCTTCCGCACGACCAGTAGCACAAGCAGTTGTACTGTGGCGGGCCAGCTTGCTGTGAGCCCCTAGCCTCGGTGAAACCGAGCAGGCTCTGGATGGTGTCCACCAGGAGGCAGATCTACCCCAGGGAGCTGGTGGAACTGCCTCCGACGCCCGAGAAGGACTTGCTAGGTTGGAGTCGTTCCAGGGGCACGTGGAGGAGGCTGAAGGCCTCCGCCGAGAGCATGTTGAAGCCGGCACCGCCGTTGATGAGGGTCCTGGTGACGACCACCTGGCAGATGGTGGGAGTGCACAGCATCGGGAGAGCACCCGAGCAGGCGGTGCTGGCGGGGTGATCGTCCAAGCTGAAGGTCAGGTCGGCCTTGGGTGCCACCCAAACCGGAGGAGCTTCGTGGCGCGTGAGGGTGGCGCCGATCTGGCGGACGAATGGCTTGACGTGGCGGCTCGAGGGTGGCGCTTGCGAGCCACCCAGGGGGCACCGGTGCAGCATAATGGGCGAGGAAAAGGTTGCGCGGCTCCTCCTAGGAGGCCACTGAAGCCATTAGCAGGTGGATCAGCAACATGCGCGGAATGCCGGTGAGGGTTGTAGGGAGCCAGTTAGCCATGCCCTGTCATCGCCCCCGGCCTTGAGGACGGCCTCCTCATACTCCAGCAGGAAAGCTAGCGGATCCGCCGCGCCATCGTAGCGCGGCGGCATGTCTAGCTTGAACATGTTCGGCCACTGCACCTGCCGCAAGGCGGGGGCCAAGGCTCAAAGCCCCCTGCCCCCAGTGCCGGCGTCGGTAGCTGGAGCGGGCGGCGTGTTGTCCGCCATGAGGGCGAAGCGCGGTGTTGATGGAGAGCGGGTCGACGTAAGGGAGAGCTCCGGCGCACCCCTACCTTGCGCGCCAAATGTTGGATATCGGGTTCCTGCAAAACCCTTAAGGTTCAAACTCTGGGGTGCGCGCGAAGATCTTCCCCCAACCAATCCACGTCCCAACGCCTCACTGAGAATCTAAGCTACGCGATGAACAACACAAGGGACACAAGGTTTATACTGGTTCAGGCCACCGTTGTGGTGTAATACCCTACTCTAGTGTGTGGTGTGTGGATTGCCTCAGGGGCTGATGATGAATAGTACAAGGGAAGAACATCCTCGCGAGAGGTGTTCTTGTGGTGGTGGTTTGCTTTAGAAGGACTCGATCCCCTCCTACTGTGGTGGCTATCTCTATATATAGAGGCCCTGGTCCTCTTCCCAAATATTGAGCGGGAAGGGTGCCAACAATGGCTATTTTGAAGGGGAACATCTAGTACAAGTTATCCTGACTAAAGTTGGTCCTCGGGTGCCAAAGGCACTGACGATGACGCTGTCTTGGGCTCCACGGTGACCTCCGTCCTGCCGCTCTGCTGGTCTTGGTCTCATTGCACCAAAATGGCAACCTTTGCTTGAAGCCTCGGTACTCCGCGCCTGCGCTTGCCCCCTTTGCACCAAAGAGGAAACAATGACACTGCGCAGGCTGGCGCCCGCCTGGCCTCGATCGTCATGGCTTGCGTCACGAGCACCTCGCGAGTTACCCTTGCCTTTATCTCTCTGCCTCCTCGCGAGCCAGCCTGGTGAGGCCGTGCCTGAGGAAGCCTTGCATCATCCGCCCCGCGAGGCTTGTCCCCTCACGAAGGTCTTGAGCTTGAGTTGATGAAGATGGGCCATACTGGGCCACCACCTGAGCCATGTCGCAGGCCATAGGCAGGCATGTCTGGGGACCCCCGTTCCCCGAACACCGACAGAATGAACCATGGTGAAGTTGGAGTACATTAGATATAGTGCTAATATGAAATTGGAATGAGTTTGCAACAGTACCTAAAGGTAGTGATTTGCTTTATTATACTAAAGGATCTCACAATGTTTTTGTTAAGTTTTGTGTCGATGAAGTGTTCGAAGAACGAGAAGTTACCGATGTGAGAAGAATAAATAGAGGCAAGAGTTCAAGCTTTGGGCTGCCCAAGGCACCCCAAGTAAATATTTCAAGGATACTCAAGCATCTAAGCATGGGGATGCCCCGGTTGGCATCCCATCTTTCTTCTTCGACAATTATCGGTATACCTCGATTTTTGTTTTGTTCACATGATTTGTGTCCTTTGTGTTTTTTAAGAACCATGCTAGTATGAGATAGCCCTTCAATGATCTTATAGAATGCTCTTTTTGCTTCAATTAAATTTTTGAGTATGGTTTTTTATAGAATGCTTTGTGTGCTTCACTTATATATTTTGAGCTTGGATATTGGTTAATCTATATTAATTGTAGAATGCTCCATGAACTTCACTTATATCTTTTGGAGTATGAATAATACTATCATTGAAAGGGGGTTTGGAAGAGTGTCAACTTTAGGAAGTAATGATCCCACTATTTGGGAGGGTGTTGAATCTTAGTATGATATTTATGAAAGTGGATTTGGAGAGGTCTTGACTTTAGTTAGTAATGATTCCACTATTTTGGAAGAGGTTCCAATTGATTATGAGAACAAAGTTGCTATCTATGATTGTTATGGTGATGACATGTATGATATAATGGAATATGTTAACCATGAAATTTTTCATCATGATTTTAATTTTCAATTGGATTGTGCCTCACATGACCGTTATTTTGTTGAGTTTGCTCCCACTATTCCGACTGAGAAGAATTTTGCTTATGTGGAGAGTGGTAAATTTACTATGCTTCTAGATCATGAAAAGAACGCTTTATGTGATGGTTTTATTGTTAAATTCATTCATGATACTAATGAAAATTGTTATGAGGGAGGAATATATGCTTGTAGGAGTTGCAATAATATCAAGTTTCCTCTCTATGTGCTTAAAGTTTTCAAGTTATACTTGTTTTGCCTTCCGATGTTAGTTGATTCTTGTTCCCATAAGTTGTTTGCTCACAAAATCCCTAGTCATATGAATTGGTCTAGACTTGAATGTTCTAGTCATATGCTTCATGATTCTCTCGTTATGTTTTCATTCTTATCTTTCATATGAGCATCATTGAAATCATCATGCCTAGCTAAAAGGCATTAAAGAAAAGCGCTTGTTGGGAGACAACCCAATATTTATCCTTACTTTTTTTGTGTTCACATGATTAAGATAATGTAGCAATCATGTTTAATAGCTTTTATTTCAATAAAGTGCCAACTTAAACTGTTAGGATAGCTTACAGTGATAGTTGTGTTGATCCTGCTGGAAATCAGAAAATTTTATGCGTAGTAAATTAGTTTTGATAATTCACAGAAACTTGATTTTAATCTGATTATTTTTTCTATGGATTGGTAAACAAATTTCTAAAGTTTTTCTAATTTGTATTGATTTTTGGAGTAGAAGAAGTATGGTTTATGTTCAGATCATTACAGACTACTCTGTTTCTCGCAGATTCTGTTTTCAACGCATAGTTTCCTTGTTTTCTAGTTTCTATGGCTTATATTTCTGAATATAAATTGCATAAATGATATGGTACAGTAGGATTTGTGTGAGAACAATTATGAATCTTGTATTTGACAGTACCAAAGTGAATGGCTTACTCTTTATCATACTAACCCATGTCATGAAGTTCTGTTAAGTTTTGTGTGATTGAAGTTTTCAAGTTTTGGGTGAGATATCGATATGAGGAGAATAAGGAGTGGAAACACCCTAAGCTTGGGGAGGCCCAAGGAACCCCAAGGTAATGTTCAAGGAAGACTCAAGTACCTAAGCTTGGGGATGCCCCGGAAGGCATCCCCTCTTTCCTCTTCAAGACCATCGGTATACCTTACTCAGAGCTATATTTTTATTCGTCACATGATATGTGCTTTGCTTAGACCGTATTTTCATTTTACTTGCTGTTTGAATAAACCTTTGGATCTGAAATATTTAATAATAAATCATTGGATCTGAAATCTTGAATGAGAGAGAGTCCTCCCATGGCTAGTTAATTATTTGACTACTCAGTGTTCTTCACTTATATCTTTTTGGAGTAGTTTGACATTTACTCATGTGCTTCACGTATATCTTCGGAGTAAATAGTTGATTGAATTGAATATCATAAATCTGAATTTATATATGCTTCATATGCTTATACCATGGGGAGTAATGACTTCACACATAATAAGTATAGGTGGTAAATTTATTGCAAGTTAGCAAACACAGAATTGGTCACTTGAACAATTCATGAAAAAATATTGAAGGAAGAGAGATATAACATATAAATATACTATCTTGGACATATTTTCTAATGGTGAGCACTCATTAAAATGTGACATGCCAAAAAGTTGATGTTGGACAAGGAATACAAATTAATGGGTTATGTTTTCCTATGTCCGAATAGACGTTATATCGTCTTGGATCATCCAACATGTTGAGCTTGCCTTTCCCTCTCATGCTAGCCAAATCTTTGCACCAAATAGAAATACTACTTGTGCTTCCAAAGATCCCTTAAACCCGGGTTTCCCATGAGAGTCCACCATACCTACCTATGGATAGATAAGGTCCTTCAAGTATGTAGTCATCGGTGTAAGCAATACAAATTGCTCCTTAAATATGTATGATCTATTAGTGTGAAGAAAATAATCTTTATATGAACATGCGATATGGAAGAAATAAAAGCGACTGATTGCATAATAAAGGTCCTTATCACAAGCGGCAATATAAAGTGACGTTCTTTTGCATTAAAATTTTGTGCATCCAATCATAAAAGCGCATGACAACCTCTGCTTCCCTTTGCGAAGGGCCTGTCTTTTACTTTTAAGTTCCACCCTTATACAAGAGTCATGGTGATTTTCACCTTTCCTTTTTACACTTTTTCCTTTGGCAAGCACTTTGTGTTGGAGCAATCCATATATATATATATCCACATGGATGTAGATTTTCATAAAGTATTATTATTGACATTACCCTTGATGTAAAAGGTTGGGAGGTGAAACTATAAGACCCTATCTTTCTCTGTGTCTGATTAAAACTTTGAACCCATAAATATCTTGTGAGTGTTAGCAATTGTGAAATATTAAATGATAGTTGAGTATGTGTAGTTTGCTAAATCAAAGTTCTTACATAGACCCTTCCTGAAAATAAGATGAATTCCAATTGTTTGATGACTAAGAGCATGGTTTGTTAGTTTTGAAGAAAGTTTATGATCTATACTTTATCATGTGAATAGCTTGTTACTTGATCACGAAATGTTTTATGAGTTGAGCTACTGTTATGATATGTAATGATGCTAGAAAAGGTGACTGAAATTATCGTTGATCAAACCTATGCACTTGCTAGCATTCACAATTCATAAATTATTTCTTTTATCATTTACCTACTCGAGATGAGCAGGAATTAAGCTTGGGGATGTTGATACATCTCCCATGTATCCATAATTTATGAAGTATTCATGCAATGTTTATAATATTTTTACATGATTTTAGTATCATTTGATTAGAACTAACCAATATTGATGCTGTTTTCCGCAGAACTACCGTGGTGTTGTTTTTGTGCAGAAATAAAAGTTCTCAGAATGCGCCGAAAATCAACGTAGAATATTTTTGGAAAATATAAAAATACAAGAACAAAAAGCTACCGTAGGGGAGTCCCGAGGCCACCACGAGGGTGCCCCCCCCCGGGATGGTGCTCCTATCTCGTGGACTCCCTGTGGGCCCCCTTGATGTGAAACCAACGCCAAGCCCTCCTATAAATCCTAAAAACCCTAGAACAGAAGAGAGATCAGAAGTTCCGACGCCGCAAGCCTCTGTAGCCATGAGAAATCAATCTAGGCCCTCTCTGGCACCCTGGCGGAGGGGGCCATCATCATCGGAGGCCATGGGGGAGGATCTCGGAGGGGCCATCATCGCCATGAAGCCCAAGGACCTCACCCCATCTAGGGGGGAGACCATGGAGGAGGAAGCACAAGGGGGGAACCTCTCCTCCTCTCTCTTAGTGGTGCCGGAGTGCCATCGGGAGGGGAATCATCGCCACGGTGATCGTCTTCATCAACATCACCATCATCATCACCATCTTCATCTCTTTTACACGGTCCACTCTCCCGCACCCCGCTGTAATCCCTACTAGAACATGGTGCTTTATGCCACATATTATGATCCAATGATGTGTTGCCATCCTATGATGTTTTGAGTAGATATCCTTTGTCTTTGGGTTAATTGATAATCTAGATTGGTATGAGTAGTATGTTCTATTTTGGTGTTGTCCTATTGTGCCCTCCGTGTCTCGCAAGCGTGAGGGATTCCAGCTGTAGGTTGTTGCAATACGTTCATAATTCACTTATAGTGGGATGCTTGAGTGACAGAAGCATAAACCCGAGTAAGGGAGTTGTTGCGTATGGGATAAAGGGGACTTGATATGTTAATGCTATGGGTGGGTTTTACCTTAATGATCTTTAGTAGTTGCGGATGCTTGCTAGAGTTCCAATCATAAGTGCATATGATTCAAGAAGAGAAAGTATGTTAGCTTATGCATCTTCCTCATATGAAATTGCAATGACGACTACCGATCTTGTTAACAATTTCCTAGGATAATTCTGCACACTGACCCATCATTATTCCACACTCGCTATTTATAATGCCTAAGTAATATATTCTAACTTTATGATAACAACACATACTTTTATAATTTAGCTCTCTGATATCATAAAAAGTTATCCTCTTCATACCCACAACATAGTATTATTTCTCGTTTCTAGTTGGAAGTAAACGTTCGGCATACGTAGAGTCGTATCAGTGGCAGATAGGACTTGAGGGAATATTGATCTTAACTTTAGCTCCTTGTGGGTTCGACACTCCATGCTTATCACTTACACCTTTGGAAATTGCTGGGATGATTCCCTGCACTTGGGGATTATCAGGGAGCATTATCTTCGTCCTCATGCATTTGCCATTCATACTGACGACGAGACACTCAAGTATCTTAAAGGTCAAACTAAATTGAATAAGCGACATGCCAAATGGAGTTAGTTTATTGAGTCTTTTCCTTATGTCATCAAGCACATTAAGGGTAAATAGAATGTTGTCGTGGATGCTCTTTCCCGCAAATGCATGGTTGTTACTCTACTTGAATTGAATGTCATTGGCTTTGAGCACATAAAAGACGTGTATGCGCATGATCCTATTTTTGTTATTCCTTATGCCAGATGTTTGACGCATACATCTTGGGAACGATATTACATCAATGATGATTATCTTATGAGAGCTGACAAACTATGTATCCCCGAGTCTTCTCTTCGTTTTGTTACTTTTGCAAGAGGCTCATGGAGGAGGACTTATAGGACACTTTGGACGTGATAAGACATTCGTTACGCTCTCCAAGAACTACTTTTGGCCCAAGATGTTTTGCTATCTCTCCCGCTACACCAACCGATGGTCTACATGTTGCAAAGCTAAGTCTAAAGCTCAATCCCATGGTCTCTATATGCCACTTTCTATTCCGTACCACCCATGGGAAGATATTAGTATGGACTTTGTCCTTGATTTGCCTAGAATGCCAAATGGAAACGATTCTGTGTTTGTTGTTGTGGACAGTTTCTCTAAGATGGCACATTTTATCCCATGCAACAATATAGAAGATGTTCCACATGTTGCGTCTACATGGAGTGCCCAAGACTATTTTTTCGGATTGCGACATCAAGTTCCTAAGCTACTTTTCAAAGACTCTAGGAATCAAGCTCTTTCTCTCTTCGGCATACCATCCACAAATCGATGGCCAAACCGGAGGTCACGAATCGGATGCTATCTACTCTCCCATGCGTGTTGATCAAGAAGAACATCAAGGAGTGGGAAGAGTGTTTACCAATCCAGGAGTACGCCTACAATCGAGCAAGACACTCTACTACCGGCAAGTCCCCCTTCAAGGTCGCCTATGGTTTCAACCCATTGTCGCCATTGGACATTCTACCACTACCACTACAAGTGTGCATCAACATGGACGCGAGCACTAGATCAAGCTATCTCAAGAAGGTGCACGAACATACAAGGCACACCATCGATCTCCAAGTACAATGCCTCGCGACCATGATCAACACTAACAAGAACCCCGAGATATTCAACACCGGAGATCTTGTGTGGTTACACCTTCACAAGGACCGCTTGCCCAACGAACACAAGTCCAAGCTTCTACCTCGAGCCGACGGACCCTTCAAAGTGCTAGCACGCTACAACAACAACACCTACAAGATCGACATCCCACGTGACAAGTACTCCGTGAGCGACATATTCAACATCAAGGATCTCTCTCCCTACCATGGTGATGAGGCTTTCGATCCGAGGTGGATCATTCCCAAGGGGGGGGAGATGATCTGGAGCATCCTACAGTCATCCCCATGGACCTACTTTCTTCTCATAGAACACCACATGGACCTATGACAAGACCTCAAGCAAGGGCTATCAAAGCTAATGTGAACTCTCTCCTCTCTGAACTACCAACTTCTAGATGTGAGACATGGCTACTACCTCAAGAGGAAACCCTATGTGTGATCAGGTACTTAGAGGGAAGCCATGGAACCACTACATCCGACGGACGAGCTAGCGAGGACCCCAAGTATAAGGACCAAGAGAAGACACAGCCAACAATCTGCAGCCATCGGGCGACCGGCCAGGACCAGACGTTCGGCGCCTAGAGCGCCAGCCAGACAGCCCAAGGCCTAGTCAGCGAGGACTCCAACGGCCGGACAACCGACAAGTACTGGACGACCGACACACCCTAGTGACCGCACGGCCGACCATCTCCGGAAATCCGGTGCCACCAGACCCGAGCTGAAATGATAGAAGTCAGAGCCCTTTCGGATGACTGACGCACCGGACGTCCGACCAGGACCGGATATCCGACAGATGCCCATCCGAGCCAAAACATCGAAAATCCAACACTTACCGGACATTTGGATCATTGCAAGACGCCGGACAACTGGTACATGTCGGACGACCGACACCTATCTATGCACAGTAGGTTGGGCCGAGGCCCATGTACCCTTTTGCCCCCTAGACTATATATACTCCTCCTCCTTCCTCCTATTAGGGTTAGCATTGGTTTAGCTCACATGAGAGATAGATCTTTGCTCATCCACTTGATACCTACTCCATTGGAGGCCAAGTCCTCCATCTAGGAGAAGATCCCCCAAGTGGATTCAAGCCCTCTACCTAGGAGAAGATCCCCTAGTGGATTCAAGACCTCCTCTTGGAGAAGAACTAGCTACTCGTATCCTTCCTTTGTTGTCTTTGGATCTTTGTGACCTCTTTGTGTTCATGGATCTAGCACATGTGTGATCGATTCTCGTTGATTTGAATGTTTCCTCTTGTTTCCCTCTGTGTTTCTCCTCATGTTCTTCGTGGGATCACCTCCAAATCGTGAAAGATCAGCCCTAGGGTTTCCATGCTACATCACTTAGAGAGAACACAATTTATTGAAATTAAGTGAAGGGATCATCTTATAATGCTATCTTCATCCTAAGCAAAATAAGAAGCATAAAAAGATAAACATCACATGCAATCAATATGTGACATGATATGGCCATTATCATATGGTGCCTTTGATCTCCATCTCCAAAGCACCGGCATGATCTCCATTATCACCAGTATAACACCATGATCTCCATCACTGTGTTTTCACGTGGTCGTCTCACCAACTATTGATAACGCATAGCGATAAAGTAAAGCAATTACATGACTAATAATAAATTAAAGATAACCATGTGGCTCCTGTCGGTTGCCGTACTCATCGCCATGCAAGTCATGAACCTAATACAAAACATGATCATCTCATACATCACCATATATCACATCACGTTTTGGCCATACCACATCACAACATGCCCTACAAAAACAAGTTAGATGTCCTCTACTTTGTTGTTGCAAATTTTACGTGGCTGCTATGGGAAACTAGCAAGAATCGTTCTTACCTACGAAAATCCACAATGGTGATAATCAAGTTGCCTTTAAACATTCTACAAGGACCTCCTTCGTCAAATTAGATTCAAATAAAGTAGGAGAGACAGACACCCGCTCGCCACCTTATGCAAAATACATTGCATGCCTGTCGGTGGAACCGGTCTCTTGTGCTTGGACAAGTAAGGTTGGTCTAGGCCACTTTATCCCACAATATCGCTGAATCCAAATAAGACAAGAGAGGTAAGAAATTTGAGCATCAACGCCCACAACTCTTTGTGTTCTACTCGTGCATATAGACCTACGCATAGACCTAGCTAATGATGCCACTGATGGGGAACGAAGCATGAAAATCAAAATTTTCCTACGAACACCCAAGATCTATCTAGGATAAGCATAACAATGAGAGGGGGTGTGTGTCAATGTACCCATGTAGACCGAATGTGGAAGTGAATATAACACAGTTGATGTAGCCATACTCTTCACAATCCGATCATGATCCAATCGATCTAGTGCCAAACGGATGACACCTGAGAGTTTAGCACATGTGCATCCCGATGACGTCTCCTCCTCCTTGATCCAGCAAGATAAGGTGGAGAAGTAGATGGGATCACAACCAGCACGACGGCATGGTGGTCATGGTGGTGCTAGAGTCAAAATACCGGCAGGGCTAGGCTAAGTGAAAAACCATGGTCGAGAACTATGTCGGGAGGAAGAGGCGGGGCAGCAGCGAATGCCAATGTCTTGGGGTCCCTTGATGTGCCCCTCCCTATATTTATATGTGTGGGAGATCTAGGAGTCATGTCCTAATCCTAATAGGAGTTGGCAAGAAAGGGGGAGAGGACTTGGACTCCAATCCTATTCCAACTTGGACTCCCCTTTTTCCTTCCCTAGCCACATGAGATTTTGAGGACTTGGTGCGCCTAGCCTAAAAAGGCCAGAGCATCTCCCCTTAGCCCATGCCAGCCCTTGGGACATCGTGGACCCACTTGAGAACTTTCGACCCTCCTAAATCCTCCGGAACCTTTTGAAAGCTTCCCGGTACAATACTGAAAAAACTGCACCTTTTTTCGGAACCCAAAATATGCCTTCCCATATATAAATCTTTACCTCTTCACCATTCCGAGACTCCTCGTGACGTCCGGGATATCATCCGGGACTCTGAACATTGCTCAGTTACCAATCATCCAATATCCCAATACTACTCTAGCATCGAATGAACATTAAGCGTGCAACCCTGCGGGTTCAAGAATCATATAGTCATGACCGAGACATCTCTCCGGTAAATAACCAATAGCGGGACCTGGATGCCCATATTGGTTCCTACATATTCCACAAAGATCTTTTATCGGTTGAACCATGATGTCAATGATTTGGTTAATCCCGTATGCAATTCCCTTTGTCCGGTGATATGTTAGTTGCCCAAGATTTGATCGTCGGTATCTCTATACCTAGTTGAATCTTGTTACTGGCAACTCTCTTTACTCATTCTATAATACAAGATCTCGTGACTAACTCATTAGCCCCATTTCTTGGAAGCTCATTATGATGTTGTATTACCGAGAGGGCCCAGAGATATCTCTGTCACATGGAGTGGCAAATCCTAGTCTCAATCCGTGCCAGCCCAACAATCACCTTTGGTGATACTTGTAGAGAACCTTTATGATCACCCAATTACGAAGTGGCGTTTGGATACACACTAAGTATACCTTTGATGTCAAGGAGTTGCACGATCTCATGGTCTTAGGAATAGATACTTGACATGAAGAAAGCTATAACAATAAATTGATATGATCAACTGCTAAGCCTACGGTTTGGTCTTGTCCATCACATCATTCTCCTAATGATGCGATCCCGTTATCAAATGAGAACTCATGTCTATGGTTCAGAAACCTTAACCATCTTTGCTCAACGAGCTAGTCTAGTAGAGTCTCACTAGGGACATAGTATTTGTCTATGTATTACCGATAATAATATATAGGTAGAATTTTTTTCGGTGATGTTAAATTATATATAAAAGTACCTAGTAATTATTAGAGGGCCGTTATAAATAATTAAATATCAACAGGCCTTTTTTGCGAGGAAATATCAATGGGCCTTAAAAGGCCTAGTGGTGGAAAGCAACTTGGGCCACCAAGGACCAAGTGGAGTTGGCACCCCCCTTTCCTTGGGGGGGGGGGCTAATTAGTGTGGGGGGGAGTCCAACTCCTCCTCCTTGTGCTAGCCAAATGGGAGGGTCTTTCCCTCCCCTTGTTGCGCTCCTCCTCTTCCCCTTCACCTATATATACTAGAGGATTTCCACCCTTTGGACACACAAGTTTTGGAGACTCCTCTAGTTCTTCTAGTTCTATTTCTAGTTGGTCCTAGTTGACTAACTAGAGCTAGGCCAATCCTCTTGTCCTCATTATTAGAAGCCATGTGTGGTCCTAATATCCTCCCTCTAACTCTCTGGTAACGATTAGCTCTGGACGATGAAGCGCTGCTAGATCATGCAGGTTGCATGGTTGCAACCAAGTAGAGAGGTTATGCTTTCGGTCTTCGGTTTGAGGGAATGTTCATGGGCGGTTCGTGGATCATTCATCAATGGTTCGAGACACTCCAAGTATGATCTATACCAACACGTTCTTGTTCCACTTTAACTTAGTGATGGTAATGATCGTGATCCCAACCTGTTATGTATCTTCATATTGATCTTGGGTGTGCGTAGGCACGCAATTCTTTGTTTTCTACTACGCTTCCAAACACTCCTACCTCCTCGAGCTAGTGCACCAAGTGACCAAGGCGGAGCGACAAGTGCAAGCTGACTTCAAGTACTCCAAGTACTCTTCCAAGACCTATGGTCTTATACTCAAGCTTTAACGACTATTACACATTCTACAACGACTCGAGCTTCACCAAGTGCTAGTGATAAGTCAAGCTACAAGAGACCTACAACATCTTCAAGTTGTTCTCCTACAAGCAACTATAAGCCAGGAGCTTCATCATCAACTACTCTAACGATGAGACCACAAAGATAAGTTCCATCCAATGTTTCACTTGCCAAGGTCGTGGCCACAAGACATTGCCCTACAAGGCGCGCCATGATCATCAATGACGACGGCACCTACAACTCCATGAGCGAAGAAGAAATGGAATCACTTGAGCATGTGGCCATGCATCGCCAAGTGAATGAAGATGAAGACACTCAAGTCTTTTGTAACAATGATCCAAGCCCCGCTCTCATTGTCTCCAAGGTGTTGACACTTCAATAACAATAAGACGAGGAGCAACGTTGCCATATCTTCAACACCAAAGTGGGCATCAACAGGCGTCCGTCAAGGTTATCATCGATGGAGGTAGTTGCCATAATTTGGCAAGCGACAAGGTATGCTCCAAGCTACAATTGGTCAAAAGAAGCACCCTTACCCCTACAAGGTCCAAAGGCTAAGTGACTCCGGCACCATTCAAGTGGAGCACACCATTCAAGCATTCTTCAAGATTGGCGCATAAGAAGAAACATTAGAGTGTGATGCGGTTCCCATGCATGTGTGCTCCTCTTAGGAAGACCTTGGCAATTCCACCACGACATCATCCACTACAGATGAACAAATCACTATACGATGTAGTGCATCCTTCCATCATCACCAACGCATCAAGCACTGCATGGGCCTATGACAAGAGCTCGAGCAGGTGCAATGGAAACCAAGGTGAACTCCTTGCCACTTGACATGCATATGGACACAAATGGAACTTGGGTGCTACCTCACCAAAATGCACTATGTATCATTAGGTATGCAGAGGAACACCCCCAAGCAGCTAAGGAGCATCCCAAGGAGTAGGAGAAGCCCCCCACGAACTTAAGGAAGAAGAAGGAGTCCCAAAGGAGCAGGACAGGGAGTCCTAGGCAACCCCGTGCGCACAGGCCCAACTTACCCCCTGCGCACGGGCCCCACGGGATGGCCAGCTGGGATCGTGTTTTGTTCTTCCCCTTCATCCACTTTGCCCCCAAGCCTATATATTCCGTATCTAGGGTTATGTTTAGACTTACCAAAGTATATGTGAGATATTTGAGAGCTTTTCTCCTTCTACCACTCCATTGGAGATCTAGACCTCTTAGGAGAGGATCCACTTGTGGATTTCAAGGCCTCCTCTTGGAGAAGAGTATCGTCGAGACCTCACCTCCTTATGAGTGGGAAGAACTTTACGTAGTGCTTGTTTCCTTTGATTGTGCTTGTAATCTTGTGGATCTATGTGTTTGTTATTCTAGTGGATGTGTGATTGGGTTTTGTTGGAGTGAATTCCTCTTAGTGTTTTTGGTGTTCATTCCTTTTCCCTCCAAGTGTGAAAAGATCCATCTTAGGGTTTCTCCCTACAACATATTGCTATCATTAGCAAGGTTGATTCACATCTTGGAGTCCCTACCCCCCATTTTCTAGCTTGATTTTGTTGTTTTTCATCTTAATTCAAAAATCCCCACCAGTAATAGCCCCAAAAATTTTCTTGTAATTTGTTGGATCCTGTGAGATTTGGTTGATTTGATCCACGAATTTGGTGTTTGACAAGTGGATCTACCCCTTAGCATCTTTCCCAACTCTCCCACCATCGATTTTGGCCGGAAATTTGAATATCCCCATGGATCTGCAGGTGTTCTTGAGTTTCTAGAACACCTCATGCGCAGGGGCTGTCGGGGCCCCGTGCACACGAGCATCACCTATCCCATATGCACGGGCCTTCCAGAACCATTCAGCCACCTATTGTTTTCCATTTTTTGCCAGTCCACCACCACATTTGATCTTCCACAATACTTCTAGTGGATGTTTGAGATTTTGGGTTCCAGTTCACACATGTCCTAAGGTGTTTAGGCTACTTAGGCGCGATTTGACTTCATCATCACCGCCACTTGTCATCGGCTAGGACTCCACTTCAACATCGACCAGCCCATCTTCATACCAACCATAAGGAAGGACAGTAGCCTCGATGACACTATTATATTACCATTGCCATTACCTTGATAGCCTCAAGCCTCTTTTTCATAGCTTACCCATCGAGACTAGCAAGTTGAGAATTGCCGGGCCACGCCTTTTGGCACCTTTAGTGTTACGTCACTCCCGTGCATATACTACTTGTTATCTCGCATTGCGGATCGCATTGCAAGAATTGTGCCATAGTAAAAAGAGCTTTTAAGCAAAAGAAAAAGAAGAGAAGCAAAGAGCTTGTAAGCAATAGCATCGTGCTTCATAGCAGAGTGACATCATCTTGGACACTACATACATAAGCATACTTGGGATAGTAGATTACCCGTTTATCTCTTAGGTTGGTGCACTATCATATCTAGCTCATTAGAGCAATCGAGCTAGCGTCTCTCTTGTATCCATACAACAAGAGCATTCCTGTGGTTCCACCCCTTAGAGCTCACCCCTTGGTTGTGCGGATCCCATATATCTGCCGTGTGTGTGTTCCTAGTGATATCCTTGGGTTTGATCTATTTTTCTTGCAATTTGTGCATCTTTTCAACTTTTTCAACATCTTGACTAACATTTGCTTGAATTATTTGTGCCACTTCCTAACTGAGATCCTCCATAAGCCTTTTACTTGTAGGTGTGAGAAACAAAACCCGATACCAATTCTACTATTATAGCATCAAGTGGGATCGTACTTGTTACATCCACAATCTTCGGAAAAGGTAACTTTGGTATTGCTATCTCATTTAACTACTCAGCACCACTTCCACATAATGGGGGCCTAGTTCTTCGGCAAACCCGCTCTTCGAGGATCAAGATGATGAACGCGACTATTTCACCAAGAATCACTTCTTCATCGCACAACGATCTCTACATCGAGAGAGTGAAGCTTTGGGTGATTGCATTGAGCAACTCGCCACCGATCTCTGCCAATCGGAAGCAAGACAATGGGACTACCTCAACGCCAAGCTCTCCAAACAAATGGGAGAATTCTGCAACATGATTGTGAGCCGTGCGTCTTCCTCAACCTCTTCACCAAGAAGACGCCACTCAAGTCGCCACTCATTGTCATACTCTTCTTCCAATGCGAGCCCCCCTTGACACGACGACACTCAAGATTGCCAAGCTCAAGAAAATCCGTTCCATGGCAATGGCCTACAAGACCGAGTTCGAGCATGTGAGCAGGCGCAGCGACAAGAACGAGAAGCCATGGATCAAGAGCAACTACCACCACATCATCCATGTCAAGCATCTCAACATGACGATGCAATCCGGCAATAGCAACAAAGTCGTGAAGCCCAAGCTCTAGCGGCTCAAGACGCTCTCCGAGAGTCCACTTGAGCCGTTGCTCAACGCAACCGTCAAGTATGTGAACAAGAGGAAGCACTTCATCAAGCACGATGAGAAGAAGCCGCCTGGCGTGAAGAACAACTAGAAAGGCGAAACCAGGCTCATATGTTTCGACCTCCCGTATGCCAAGAGCGCAATCACGACGAAGATCCTCCTCCACGTCAAAAGCGCCACCAAGCGGATCGAGTGCTTGAAGACCCTCTTCCACGCCAAGAGCAACATCACCACTGTCACTATGATGAAGAACTCCGCTATGGCAAGCTCAAATTCACCATGCCCAAGTTCTCCAAAAGCAACGATCCCGAAGAATATCTCTCCTGGGCATTGAAAGTCGACAAGATATTCCGTCTTCACAACTATGACGAGGAAACAAAATCTCCATGGCATCCTTCTAGTTTCAAGAATACGTCCTCATTTGGTGGGAGCACGTGATCGAGCGACACCGCTAGAAGGAAGAGCCACCCATCATGACTTGGACACAAATGAAGGACGTCGTGCGAGCTCGCTTCATGCCTACATAATACACCCGAGATCTCCTCAAGAAGTTACTATCAAGAAATGGAGACTGCCATGATACGAGTTAATGTCAAAGAAGATGATGAGCAAATAATGGCACGCTTCTTGAATGGCCTCAATCACCCAATAAGAAAGACCGCCGATTTCCAACCCTAATCCAACCTTCTCGAGCTCATTCATGAAGTGACCAAGGACGAGCCACAAGTACAAGAATACTTCAAATACTCCAAGTACTCATCCAAGACCTACAACTCATACACTCAAGCTACCTTAGCTATGACACCTCCTACCTCGACTAGAGCATCACCAAGTACCGGTGATGTAGCGACCAGACCTCAAACAGTCTGATCTCTGTGCATCAGTGTCATCCCTGGATCGGTAATGCTGACACACACAGTACTTGAAAGATTTCTAACCGAGTAGCAATCACACACTTATTACATCAAATGTCTCAAAAGAGAACCTATTACAATAAATATGGCTTAAGGCCATCTAAATACGATAACAGCGGAAGGCTTGGAAGATAAAGCGAGTCCATCAACTCCAACGGCATCACTGAGTGAAAGATCACAACCTAAGGCACCTTACTCGTTGTTTGAAAAGTCTGCAACATGAACGTTGCAGCCCGAAAACGGGCCAGCACATGGAATATGCTGGCAATGTAACACATAGAGAGTAATGAACAAAATAATGCTATCACTATATGCATATATGGCTGGTGGTAAGCTCTATGATTACAGGTTTTGCATAAAGCCAATTTTTTTCCTACAACAAAGGAATAAATTTTATTTAACTATCATGGTGGTTGTTAAACATTGAGAAGGTACTCCCCCTATCAATCCCAATTAAGCATCATCATTTAAACCCAACAAATTAAATTAAGAGTGATGAGATCCACAGGATAATCCAAGAAACTAAATACTCAAAACGTCCATAACTGGGGACACGGCTAACCATGATTAGTTTGTACACTCTGCAGAGGTTTGCGCACTTTCCCCACAAGGCTCGATCTCCTCCGTTGGATTTCTTGCACTACAAGGTGTTTGAGAAACGAATGACTGAGACACATTCTTTCAGAAGCATTAACTCTTTACTCTAGGTAGAAAGTACCAACCTACATCCCCTACATCTGCTAGTCTACGACTGAAAGAGGTCACGCAACATACTCAACTATGCTAGAGCCCATAATAGCTTGCAGCTGCACATGGAAGTTTCTAGAATTAATAATCTTATGATCCCTTTGAGCCTGGGTGGCGATCCATAGGAGAATCACATGGTACCCCGGGATTTCCAAAAATACAAGCAACACTGCGTTCCCCATGTGCCTCAATCCACCCAGATGTGTATTAAAGTAGCCACCTTAAGTTAACCATTAAGTAACAATACTCACATCTGTCGTGGATACACTCACCCAATCCACGTCTACAAGCATAGTGTAGCAATACAAGCAACATAGAAGTAACTCCCAAAGGCTTGATAATAAACAGGACAATAGGTACTACCACATCTACTTCCCAAAACCCACATATTAAGCAGATCCTAACTATGCAATTTTTTGAGGATTGATCTAATGCAATAAAACTAGGTAATAAAGAGGTATGATCAAAGTGTTACTTGCCTTGCTGATGATCCGTGAAACCTAGAGACTCATAGTAGCACGCTGTGCACTCCGGGTACTCTATCGCAAACAAACAAGCATACAATAAGCACTCAACTAGACACATGGGTAAACTCAAATAAGAAGTCTAACCAGGAAGTTCAACTTAAGAACTCTAGTTTGCAAAAAGAATCAAATCAAACGAAACAACGAAACTCAAACTGCAAAAGAAACAAGCTTCATTTACTAATCTGGACTTAAGTAAAATTTTACAGTAGCTAAAACTTGTTTGAGTTGGTTAAACATAAAGAGGGTTTCGAGACGAAACTCTAGGCGCTTGAATCGCCTAATTCCGATAAAGGAGCGAAAAGATAAACTAAAATGAAAATCAGGGCTGAAATCACGATCGAAAATAATTGCAGAAAAACCCTGGGAAAAGAAAAACTGACGAACAGGCTAACGAACGAATGTTCGTTGTATGCGGCTAAACGGTGAAAATCGGTCGTTAAAACGAATGAATGAACGGGCGTTCGCTAAATAACTAAACCAAAAAAAATAAAAACGATCTATTAAAAAAATAAACCGGGGTTTCTAAAAAACCCGACGGTTTCTCACGAAAACCGCGGCGGCGGCGGCGACTATGTCCGGCGGGTCCGGTGAGGTCCGGCGGGGTCGGCGAGGGGCTCCGGCGGGCTTAGGCAGGGTGGGGCGGCGGCGGACGGCGGACGGCGGCATCGGGCGGTGGCTGGCTAGTGTTAGGGTTTGGGGGCGGCGCGGGCTTTAGTGGGCTAGGGCGGCTCGGGGCGGCGCTATATAAGAGGCTGGCTGGGCGGAGTCCATGCCGGTTACGGCCTGGAGTCGGTTTGATTTTTTTAAATAATTCTGTGCAGAAAAACAAATAAAAGAAATACTAAACGGACTCCAAAATCCTGAAATAAATTTTCCCCATCCTCTAAGAATATAGCGGACAAAGTGAACATTTATTTAGGCCTATAATTCAATTTTGAAAAACACATATTTTTCCTAATTCAAATAAAATAGCGATAAAACTCCGAATCAAAATCTTATTTGATTTTTAATATTAAATCTCCAATATTTCTTTATTTTGGGAAAGTCATTTTATTCCCTCTCTTTTATTTTTAATATAGAAATATACGAAGAGAAAATAATTAAAATCAATTGATCCCCTTTTCAAAAATTCGAGTAAACTCAAATATGAAAATAACAAAATCCCCAACTCTTTCCGTGGGTCCTTGAGTTGCGTAGAATTTCTAGGATCAAGCCAAAATGCAATAAAATATGATATGCAATGATTATCTAATTCCAAATTGAAAATTTGGGATGTTACAAACGTACCCCCTTAAGATGAATCTCGCCCTCAAGATTCGGGTTCGCTAGAGAATAGGTGAGGGTGGTCCTTCCGTAGGTCATCCTCTCGCTCCCAGGTGGCCTCATCCTCGGTATGGTGGCTCCACTAAACTTTGCAGAACTTGATAACCTTGTTATGCGTGACTCGGCTGGCAAACTCGAGAATCTTGACTGGTCTCTCCTCATAGGTCAAATCGTTGTCCAACTGAATCGCTTCCAGTGGCACTGTATCTCTCAGAGGGATATTGTCCATCTCTGCATGGCACTTCTTCAGCTGGGAAACGTGTAACACATCATGAACTCCTGACAATCCTTCAGGTAATTCAAACTTGTTAGCAACTTCTCCCATACACTCCAAAACCTTGTGTGGTCCCACAAAACGTGGTGCTAACTTTCCCTTAACTCCAAAATGCTTAACTCCTTGAAGTGGGGACATACGAAGATAAACTCTGTCTCCGACTTCGTAAACTGTCTCCTTGCGTTTAGAATCCGCATAGATCTTCTGCCTGGACTGGGCTACCTTGAGCCTATCGCGAATCAGCTTACCCTTCTCTTCAGACTCTTTAATCAAATCTGGTCCAAACAACTGACGGTCTCCAACTTCATCCCACAACAACAGTGTCTTGCACCTCCTTCAGTACAATGCTTCAAAAGAGGCCAACTTCAGACTGGCTTGATAACTGTTGTTGTAAGGGAACTCTGCATAAGGTAAATTGTCGTCCCAACTAGATCCATAATCTAGCGCACAAGCTCTCAACATGTCCTCCAGAATCCGATTGCCTCTCTCAGTCTATCCAACTGTCTTTGGATGAAAGGATGTACTGAACTCTAGCCTCATACCCAAAGTTTAGTGCAACTGATTCCAGAACTTTGATGTAAACTGGGTTCCTCTATTTGACACAATGGTCCTCGGAACTCCATGCAGACATACGATCCTGGTCATGTATATCTTTGGCAACTTAGCACTGGTGTAAATGGTCTTCACAGGGATGAAATGGGCTACCTTTGTCAAATGGTCGACTACAACCCATATCGATTCATAGCCTGAGCGAGTCCTGGGCAATCCCGTGATAAAATCCATGCCTAGCTTATCCCACTTCCATTCGGGTATCGGCAATGGCTGTAGCAATCCTGCTGGCTTCTGATGCTCTGCCTTTACTCTCTGACATACATCACAAACTGCTACAGACTCCGCAATATCCTTCTTCATTCCGGTCCACCAAAAACTGTCCTTCAAATCCAGATACATCTTGGTATTTCCTGGGTGAATCGAATATGGTGAATCATGGGCCTCCTGCAGAATCAACTTTCTGATCTCTGGGTCATTAGACACATATACGCGGTACTCAAACCATACGGTATCGTGCTCATCCTCACGAAATCCCTTAGCTTTTCCTTTGCTCATCTTCTCCTTTATCTCGGCAATCTCCATGTCGGTCTTCTGAGCTTCTCTGATCTTATCCATCAAGGTAGACTGAATCTCTAATGCTGCTATGTAGCCTCTCGGAACTATCTTCAAACATAGCTCGTGAAGATCCCCGGCTAAATCTTTGGGTAATTCTCCGGTCAAGAGGGTGTTGACATGACTCTTGCAGCTCAACGCATAGGCTACTATGTTAGCCTTTCCTGGATGATAATGCGACCTCATATCATAATCCTTAATGAGCTCCAACCATCTCCTTTGCCTGAGATTTAACTCCTTCTGCGTGAAGATATACTTCAAACTCTTATGATCCGTGTACACCTCACAATGGTTTCCGATGAGAAAATGCCTCCATGTCTTCAACGCATGCACTACGGCTGCTAACTCCAAATCATGTGTAGCATAATTCAACTCATGGGGTTTAAGCTGTCGTGAGGCATATGAAACAACTCTTCCCTCCTGCATAAGCAATGTTCCAAGTCCTTGACGGGAAGCATCGCAATATACTTCACAATCCTTGCACTGATCTGGCAGAATCAACACCGGTGATGTAACCAAACGCTTCTTCAACTCTTGGAAACTGATCTCACATTCCTCAGTCGATTTGAATTTGGTCTCCTTCTTCAACAATTCCGTCATGGGTTTTGCAATTTTTGAGGAATTCTCAATGAACCTCCGGTAGTATCCTGTGAGTCCAAGAAAACTCCAGATCACTCCAACTGACGTGGGTGCTTCCCAGTTTGTCACAGTGACTACCTTGGTGGGGTCTACTGCTATTCCTTCTCCAGATATAACATGTCCGAGGAATCCAACTTCCTTCAACCAAAATTCACACTTGCTGAACTTGGCATATAACTGATGTTCTCTGAGCTTCCCAAGTACCAAACGCAAATGCTCCTTATGCTCCTCTTCATTCTACAAATAGACTCCGAGGCGATCTGCTGACGCGCCTCCTGCTCCCGAGCCTCTTGAAGTCGACTCCAGCGTCCGGCTTTCGGGCTTCAAGTTCGGCCGGAGGTTGCTTGAGCCTACGAGCGATGACGAGTAAGTGCTCGATTCTCGTTTTGCTTCCTGCTTTGTTGTTGGGGTTTGACGTTCATATTCCTCGGCTAGGATGGTGCCTGCGGCGAAGAAGCTGAAGGGGGCTCCTGAGGCTTTGTCTGAGGCGGCTCCCCCATCCGCGAGAGAAGGGGGCAACAAGGCGCAGGCCTCTCCTGCCCGGTAATCCTCGCGAGGCCTGGCGGGGCTAGCTGGAGAGATCCCAGCCCCCATGGACTAAGCGACTCCCGGGGCGTCTGTGCCTGACGCCATTGCCGCAGTTGTCGGGGCGCAAAAGGTCCTGGCCTCTGGTGCCATGATCATGCTGCTGTCTTCGCCTCCTACTCCGCCAACCGCTGTCTCTCCGGCCCCTCCTACTGTTCTGGATCGTGCCGCTGCTGAGCTGGACCGGCTGTGGAAAGATCTTCTGGGCGCCGACCCCCGCTTGGTTGCCGGGCACCTGGATTTGGTTTCTGGTTGGGTCCGCTCCGATGCTTCAGTCTGAGCGGCGCTGGCCTAGGTCGTGATAGCCTGCGATGAGGAGAAGCAGGCCATCCTCGAGGCGAAGGCCGCTCGCGATGCCGCCTTGGGTGAGGTTGCGGATGTCCAGGGCCGCTGCAAGGTGCTGGAGAGCGAGCTGCAAGGCTTGCGCAACCAGCTTGTCGAGGAGGCCCGTGTCCGCCAGGAGAAGGAGGAAGGCATGAAGGCTCGTGAGGCTGCCGCCAAGGACGGGGATGCCGAGCTGGACGAACGCCAGGGCTGCCTGGATGTGCTGGAGCAGGCGTTGGGGGCGATGGAGATCGAGCTGGACAGCAAGGCGCGGGTCCTGGCCGAGGACCGCATGGCCTTCGTGAAGATGGAGGTGAAGGCTCGCACTCTGCTGAAGACGCTCTATGACAACGGCCTAGAAAGCCCACTGGCCGGCGGCGAGGAGGGCCCCGCCAAGCTGCTTCCCTTCCTGGTTCGTGCCCTCGAAGATGTCACCCTCGGCCTTGGCCCCACGGCTGAGGCTGAGGCGCGCGCCCTTTCTTCTGCGGCGCTGAGGCGCATCTTCACCCACGTCTACCTCCGCGACCCCAGCGTTGACCTCGACAGCCTGCTGGAGCCTGTGAGCGGTGAGCTTACCGTCGTCGCTGCTGAGGCCGTGAAGGGTCACGCGGAGGCTCTGGTGGCGAAGTTCCGGGCCTTCAGCACCAAGCCGAAGTGAGGCGCTGCCGGTCTTGAGGCTCCACGAGGCGAAGTCGCCCAGCGCAGCTCCATCACCAGCGATGGCGTTGCCAAAAAGTGACTCCTTCGTGGCTCCCGTCCTGCCTTTAATTACTGCAACAGGCATTCTGCCTCGTGGAGGCGTTTAAACTTGTGTTTGGCGTTGCCAAAGTACTCTATGGACTGTAATATTTGCTTTTAAATTTCTTGAGATTTGCGCTTTTCCTTCCTACTTGCTTGTGTTCTACATCGGCAGAGCCCGATCCCGCGCATACCTCAGCCGCCGTTAGCCCCGACCGGAAACCAGGACGGGACCAAGGAGTGAGGGGCTACGTGACAAGTTAGGTTCCTGAGTCGCGATGCTCAGGAGTCCCCCTTGACGCACGAACAACAAGTAGGGAGGTGAAATGTATGGGTGAGATTACCGTTCTACGTAGGCAGAGCCCGACCCCGCGCATACCTCAACCGCCGTTAGGCTTGGGTGATGGGCTACGTGACCAGTTAGGCTCCTGAGTCACGATGCTCAGGAGTCCCCCTTGACGTTCAAACGGCCTTCGTACCTTGGCTCCACTCGGGGAGAGGCGTGCAACGAACCAGGCCCAAGGGGACTGGCTGGGTGGTGTGTGCCTGGGCGTGACCCGGGCGCAGCCCCCGTGCCCAGCCCCCTCGCGCGGCACTCCCGAGGGGAGGCGTTACGATGTGGCCAGACACTGAGCGCTAGGCTCCCTGAGGTTGATGCAGCCGGGGGCCACCCTCAGTTGTTTATCACCAGCACGGAGCATAGCGCTTCCGTATGTGTATGGGCATAGCCGCTCCTCGGCAGTGTCCTCAGCTAGCACGGAGCATGGTGCTTCCACTGGTGCGTGGGAGGGGGCTCCCCTCCGGGAGGAGCCCCCTGGGCGTATACAGCCCCGCCCTGACACGTGGTTGGCACGGTATGTCCTGGCGAGGTGTATCTGGGCACCCGTGAGCCAGCGCGGGACTCACGGGGCCCTACCTCAAGGCGGGTTGCGTCTGGCTCTGGGCCTTTACTTGTGATATGTCCCTACAGGTTTGGTTAGATGTCGGTGCTCTATGTCCTCGGGTCCCAGCCCTCGAGCGGGGCTCAACCGTCGCTGGTATGCCAGGTCGCGATGCCGTGGACAAGGCCAGAGGGTGAGGGCTGGGGAGCCAGTAAGAGCCCATGAGTCGTGATGCTCAGGTACCCCCCCCTTTAACGTGCAAGCAGCCGACATGAAGACAGAAGGGTGCCAAGCACCAAACAACAATCGCAATGGGTCAAATGCACGACCTGAATAAACGTGAGAGGGATACATGCCACAGGGTCTGGCCCGGGTGGCTTGGGGATAATGCAGCCTGAGGGGCGCCCCCGATAAAGTAAGCTGAAACATGAACTAAAGGGGATACACGCCGTAGGGACGGACCCACGCGGCCTGGGAATGATACAGCCCTAGGGGGGTGCTCCCAGCTGAAAATTAAACTCGAAGGATGTCACCTGATGATGCTGAAGATGGAGGGATGCTGAAGTAGCGGATGGCGTGCGCTGCGGGAGACGGTCTTCACGAGCCCCAGGCCCAGGGGCCTCGGGAGGCTCCGGAGGCGCTGGCGGCTCCTCGCGAACCGTCTCCATCTCCGCCAGGACTGCAGAATGCCTGACCGCCTGAGCCTCCAAGATGCTCCTCATGAGGCGCTGATGCGCCGCAGCCGCGTTCGGCAGGCCGTGAGTCATGCGAACATAGCTGTGAGGTGGGCCTTCGCAGCGCCCCACGCGTGAGGGCCAGAGGCGCTCCTGAGAGGCGGCTCGGTTGAGTCCTGGTTTGTCGATGCAGACGCGCAGCCCACCATCCTCGCCTGGATGGGGAACTATGGCGGGCAAGCGGCGGCTGCCACTCATGACTCTTGACTCCTGCAACTTTTGAATGATCTCGCTGATGAATTCCTGATGGTTTGGTCCTCCTTGCCTTGCTTCCTCCTGAGGAAAACATGCGTTGAAGCACGCCTCCAAGTGGTGCCCGAGCGCCTCCCTCATAATCTTAGCAATGTCGATGGCCCTCCAGGAGAGAGCCCCCGAGCCTTGCTCGAGGAGGGCACCGGGCACGCCTCCCTATGTGACAGATGGAGGTCCTCCCTGAACGGGCGCTGACCCTGAGGGGCCAGCCTCCCGAGGGGTCGGGCCAGGCGATGTCTTCTTCTTCTTAGGAGCAGCCTCGGGATGCCTCCCATTCCTGCGATCTGGGTCTTCAATTGATGCGGCTTGAAAGGCACGTTCCAGGGAACACACAGCGTCTCTCTCTTCACAAGGCACAGTGATGACTCCGCCGCTTCCTGGCATCTTGAGGACATTGTAGCCGTGATGGGTCACGGCCATGAACTTGGCCAGGGCTGGGTACCCGAGGATGGTGTTCTACTACAGGCGGATGTGAGCGACGTCGAAGTCAATGACCTCGGTGCGGTAGTTGTTGTGGTTCCCGAAGGTGACAGGAAGGCGGACCTGCCCTATCAGAACCGTGGAACCATCGGTGACTCCTGAGAAGGGCTTGGTTGGCTGCAGCTGATTGTATGGCACTTGGAGATTGTTGAACGTCTCGACTGGCAGGACATTGAGCCCGGCTCCGCCATCAATGAGGGTCCGGGTGACTTGCATGTTGCTGATGATTAGGGAACAAAGCATCGGGAGGACTCCAGCTGTGGCCGCACACTTGAGATGATCCGCTGAGCTGAACGTGATAGCGCACGATGACCACCTGAGAGGGCGTGTGGCCTCAAGCTTGGGGAGGACTGCATTCACTTCGCGGGCAAACTGCTTGAAGATGCGCTGAGAGGCCGGGGCTTGTGCACCGCCCAAGATGCAAGCGATTGTGTGCGGCTCCTGGAAGCCTCTAGCCCCTTCGTCCTGGTGATGGTCTTCGTTCCTCCTTGGCTGTGGTGGCAGAGGAGGGAGACCCGCATTGCCTTGTGGGCGATCCTCGCGAGGCTGATCTCTCCAAACCCCCTCGCGAGGTGGGTCCCTCCAACCTCCCTCACGAGGCTGGTCCTGCCAGCGGTCCTCGCGAGGTCGGTCACGCCACCCTTGGCGAGGGCCACGGTCTTCCCATCATCCTCCACCTCTTCCTCCTCCTCGGCCATAGCCCCTGCCGCTGCGCTCGGGGCGTCCGCCGGCACGCACATCTCGCACGGCTTTGAGCTCTTGGCATTCGTTGGTGTTGTGGGTGTGGAGGTCGTGGTACACGCAGTACCGGCTACCCATGGATGACTTAGGCTGATCCCTGCTTCGCTTGGTGTCCGGCTCTGCTGCAAGCATGGCAGCCCCCTTGCGCTTCACGCCCTTGGTCTTGGGCTTCTTCTCTTTTGGGTCAGCGGCTGGCAGCTCGAGGAGAGACAGGCGTCCTTCCTCAGCCCTTGCGCACTTGGTCGCCAGATTGAACAGCTCCAGGGAGGTGCACAAGTCTTCATGAATCGTGAGCTCCTCCTTCATCTTGACGTCACGCACACCGTCGGAGAAGGCTGAGACGATGGCCTCCTCAGACACCTTGGGGATCTTAAGGCGAGCACTGCTGAAGGGCTGGATGAACTTCTGCAGGGTCTCCCCCGGTTGCTGCTTGATGCGGCGCAAGTCGCTCATGGCCGGGGGCTGGTCATGGGTGCCTTGGAAGTTGGCGATGAATCGGGTGTGCCTCTCGTCCCAAGAAGATATCATGCCAGGAGCCAGGTTCAGGAGCCAGGTGCGGGCGCCGTCCTTGAGCGCCATGGGGAACCAGTTTGCCATGAACTTCTCGTCTCGGTTGGCAGCTTCGATGCCCAGCTCGTAGAGCTGGAGGAACTCGGCAGGATTAGCCGTGTCATAGTAGCGCAGGGGCAGGTCTGGCTTGAAATTGCCCGGCCAGGCCACGCTGCGCAGCTCGGCGGAGAAAGCACGGCAGCCTGTAGTGGCCGCGGGAGCCCTTTGGTGACGGAGAGATTGATCTTGCGGGTCTCTATGCACTACGGCGAGGTGCAGCGCGGGGTCTTGACGCGCCGGAGCAGGTGCGTGCTCGTGCCGAGCCGGTGCGGGGAGCACATGGGCGGCTTCCTAAGGACGAGGGATCTCTTGGCAGCTCTTCTCTTGGTGCGCTAGTGCTGGACGGAGTGTGTTCCGCCCAGGGGCCATGCGCCTTTGAGCCAAGGCGCCTTCTTGAGGTGGAGGCGGCTGAGGCGCCCCCGGAGCTTCGTCGCCGGTGCGCGGTGCAACGAGAGGGACGGTGCAGGGGAGCCCCCAGTGGCGCTGACGAGCTCGGTGATGCGGGCAAACCACTCGTCATAGAGATCGTCGACGGGACGGTAGTGCAGGAGCTCCCGTGCCAGGAGCAGTGCGGCATGCGCGTCCGCAGGGGCGCGACGGGCGTGGGACGAGGTGCCGGCCGGAGTCAGCGACGGAGTGGTGGTGCGGCCTTCTCGCTGAACCGATGGATGCAGGAACGACGCCTGCTGCTCGTTCCCCGCCGGGCCGGTGGCGGCATTGACGGCAGGCGACGGGGAACGACGGGGGCGCCCGCCGACGGGGGCGCCCGCCGACGGGGGCCGTCTGGGCGACGGGAGCGGCGAGAGCGGCCCGGCGCTCGCCGCGGGCGCGACGTGCATCCGACATGGATCGGACGGGCGGTGAAAACACGAGGCGACGGAAGGCAGATTCCGGCACACCCCTACCTGGCGAACCAAATGTCGGATTTCGGGTTCCGGCAGACCCTTGAGGTTCGAACACTCGGGTGCATGCGTAAATCACACCCTCAGCCTACCCATGTTTCACCGCCTCGCAAGGATCTAAACTACACGAAGGACAACACAAGGGACACAAGATTTATACTGGTTCACGACACCATTGTGGTGTAATACCCTACTCCAGTTTGCGGTGTGTGGATTGCCTCTTGGGCTGATGAGGAACAATACAAAGGAAGAACAGCCTCACGAGGGTCTGTTCTTGGTTGGGACGATGAACTGCTAGGGGAGTTCAGTCGCCTCTCTCTCTCTCTTGGGTGTCGATCCGATCAGATTCAGATGCCCTACCCTGGGGTTGGCTAGTCCTATTTATAGGCGAAGGCCCCGGGCCTCTTCCCAAACATTGAGCGGGAAGGGCACCAACAATTGGCCATTTTGAAGGGGAACATCTAGTACAGTTATCCTGACTAAAGTTGGTCCTCTCCTGCCAAAAGACCCTGACGATGACGCTGGCTTGGGCTCCAGGATGACCTCCGTTCTACCGTCCTGCTGGTCTTGGTCTTGTTGCACCGAGATGGTTGCCTTTCCTTGATACCCTTGCCTGCGCTTGCGCCCTTTGCACCAAAGGGGAAACAAGGACACTGCGCAGGCCGGCGCCCGTCTGCGCCTTGGTCATCATGGCTTGTGTCACGGGCACCTCGTGAGGTACCCCGCCTTGATCTCTTCGCCTCCTCGTGAGCCAGCCTAACGAGGCCATGCCTGAAGAAGCCTCCTATCGTCCGCCCCGCGAGGCTTGGCCCCTCGCGAGGGTCTTGAGCATGTGTTGATGAAGATGGGCCGCACTGGGCCACTCCTTGAGCCACGCCGTAGGCCGCAGGAAGGCAAGTCTAGGTACCCCCGTTCCCAGAACGCCGACTTTAACAGTATACTCATATAGCCCGTACCTTGTGGGAAAAGCTGTCTTAGGTATATCCTGCTCTTGAATCTTCATCTGGTGGTATCTTGATCGCAGATAGATCTTGAAAAATACTTTAGCTCCTTGCAACTGGTCAAACAAATCATTGATCATCAGCAGTGGGTACTTCTTCTTGATTGTCACTTCATTCAACCCTCGATAATCAACAACCATCCTCAATGATCCATCCTTCTTCTCAACTAGAAGCACTTGTGACCCCCAAGGTGACGAACTTGGGCGAATATAGCCTTCATCCAGTAACTCCTTAATCTGCTTCTTAATTTTCTCCTAATCCTTTGCGGGCATCCTGTACGGTCTCTTAGATATTGGCCCCGTGCCTGGCAAAAGCTCAATCAAAAACTCAATGTCTCTATCTGGTGGCATGCCTGGTAACTCTTCTGGAAATACGTCAGGGAAATCCTTCACCACTGGTACTTCCTCCTGATAAGGAATTCACTTGAGTTCTCTTCGGCACATGGTGGGATACATACTTGATCCTTCTTCCTTCCGGGGTGGTGAGAAAAATCGACATACTGGCGCATTCAATGTTACCTCCATACTTTGATAACTAATCCATGCCTAATATCACATCCAGTCCTTGTGACTCCAATACTATTAGGTCTGAGGGACACACGTAGTTACCAATCCTTAATGGTAACCGATCACACCATACACTAGCCATATACTCGGCTCCTGGCGAGGTTACTAACATGGGTGACCTAAGGGCTTGGGTTGGCAGTTTATACTTATCAACAAATCCCCTTGATATGTATGAATGCGATGCACTAGTATCAAAAAGAACGATTGCAGTAAATGACTTAACAAAAACTTACCTATTACTGCATCTGATTGTGCTTCAACCTCCTCCACGTTAACGTGGTTCACCTTTCCCGTGTTGAAAGGGTTAGTCTTGTTCCCAGAGCTTCCATTGCCATTTCCATTCTTAGCTTCCGGACATTCATTGGCATAATGCCCAGTCTTGTGGCACTTATAGCAAGTAATGTGGCTTAGATCCTTCTTAGCTGGTGTTGCTGGGTTGGAACGGTTCTGTCCGTTGCTTCCTCCATTACCATTCCGATTCTTGGGGCCACTATGGTTGTGCGAACTTACTCCATTGTGATTGTGAACTCCATGGTTATGCTGAAACGGTCCTCCCGAGTTCGGGGTAAAACGAGGCTTCTGCTGAGCTCCAGAATTGTATTTCCCTTGTCCATACTTCCTCTTGGGGCTGTCAATCTGCTGCTGCTTCCCTTCAATAATGAGAGCTCTATCTACCAACTCCTGGTAGTTGTTGAAGGTTGCCATCATCAACTGCATGCTTAGCTCATCATTCAGTCCTTCTAGAAACTTCTCCTGCTTAGCTGCATCGGTAGCAACGTCATCTGGGGCATAACATGCTAGCTTACTAAAACCATCCACATACTGGCCAACTGTGCGTCCTCCTTGGTGCAAGTTGAGAAACTCACGCTTCTTCATGGCCATAGCTCCTGTTGAAACATGAGCAGTACGGAAAGCCTACTGAAACTAGTCCCATGTAATAGTGTCAATGGGGTACGTGGCTGTCAAATTCTCCCACCATGATGCTACGGGTCCATCAAGCTGATGCGTGGCAAACCACACTCTCTCCGCATCTGTGCATCCTGCAGTGGTCAACCCCGTTCCAATCTTGCGGAGCCAATCATCTGCAACTATCGACTCGGTGCTACTAGAGAACACCAGCGGATTGAGCCTCAAGAAACGGGCTAAGTGATCAACAGGTGGTGGTGGTGGGTTGTTGTTGTTATTGTTCCCCTGATTCTGATTCTGGACTAGTATCTGCATCAATGCATTCTTCTACTGGATCAACTGAGTGAGCTCCGGTGGGAAAGACAATCCATTATCGCGTCTCGGAGGCATCTGAGGGTTTAGAAAGGGTGAGATAATAGAATAGAATGAGGTCTAGAGAGATAAACACTACCCATATGCACATGAGACAAACACAATCATATCACTTCAATCATTCCAAACAAGGGCATACAATGGTCTAACTATCGTTACAAAAGTGCTCGGACTATACTATATACATGGGGGAATACTACTACTTTTGTGGTTGTCGACTAGAAAAATTGATCGGTCAAAGATTCCATGATAGCTGCTCCAGCTTCATCAACAAGGTCATCATCACTATCATCAGGGTCTGAGTCGGTGTCTTCGATGATGATGTAGTTCTCCGGGCAAGTGGAATCATCGTCATCTCCTCTTGGCGCGGGGTCTCCCATGAATACTCCGATCTTCTTTATCAGGTCGTCATTCTTCTCCAATAATGTTATAATTTCCTCCTCATATCCATCGCGTGTGGACTTTAGTTCTTCCTCCAGCTCCGTGATCCTGGTCATTGCCTTCTTCAGATCTATCATGCCTCCACACATCTGGTTCTCCTGGCGACGAATGTGCTGGTTTAACTCCTGGATGAAAGCTGCAATAGATCTATCCTTCCTGGTGCTAATCATCTCCCATTTCTCATCTCGGCGCCCACAAATCTGGTAGATAGTATCCTTGAGATCCTTGTGGTTAACTTCTCCAATGCGTCCATGGTGGTGTGGGCTGCCATGCTCTTTCCTAGACTCCAAGTTGGTGCATCAAAGGAAAACTCTATGGGTTCAGTGACTGGCATGAACGTCCTTCCTGGAACTTGAAATTGAATCATCCAACGCTCCTCCTCTGGTAAAGTGGCGATGTAGGTCCCAGTGAAGCTTGGTACTCCGATGTTCAGGTATCTAGTGACTTCCTTCAAGTAGCGTCCGAAAGGTGTATCTACATCCGGTTGCGTGAACTTGTTCCTTGCATCTGCCATCCTAAAGAGTAGAAAAGGGAAAGGAGTTAGAAATGAGAAGAGAGTAGTGATCTAGGGCTTTATCTTAGTGGTCATGTCCTACAGTAAGTGTGTGCTCTGATACCATCTTGTAGCGACCAGACCTCAAACAGTCCGATCTCTGTGCATCAGTGTCATCCCTGGATCTGTAATTCTGACACACATAGTACTTGAAGGATTTCTAACAGAGTAGCAATCACACACTTATTACATCGAATGTCTCAAAAGAGAACTTATTACAATAACAGCGGAAGGCTTGGAAGATAAAGCGAGTCCATCAACTCCAACGACATCACTGAGTGAAAGATCACGACCTAAGGCACCTTACTCGTCGTTTGAATTTTTTTGCATAAAGCCAATTTTTTACTACAACAAAGGAATAAATTTTATTTGACTATCATGGTGTAACATCCCAAATTTTCAATTTGGAATGTTATACAAATAGATCTTTATCGCATATCATATTTGTTGTATTTTGATTCGATCCTGGAAATCATACGCAACTCAAGGACCCACGGAGAGAGTTAGGGATTTCAATATTTTCATATTTGAGTTTTCTCAAATTTTGGAAACAGGATCATTTGATTTTATTTATTTTATCTTCAATTATTTCAAATTATAAATTATGAGAGAGGGAATAAAATGACTTTCCAAAATAAAGAAATATTGAGGATTTAATAAAAAATCAAATAAGATTTTATTTTGGATTTTATTGCTATTTTATTTGAATTTAGGAAAAAATGCGTGTTTTTTAAAATTGCCCTTAGGCCCCAAATAAATGTTCATTTAAACCTGCTTGATTTTAGAAGTCGGGGAAAATTTATTTCGAGATTTTTGGAGTCCGTTTAGTATTTCTTTCATTTGATTTTCTGCGCGAAAATTATTTAAAAAAAAAGAGTCTGCACCGACCTTGGGCCGTAACCGGCCAGGACTCCGCCTGGCTGGGTCTTTATATACCGCGCCCGGGCTGACCCCCAGCCCAAGCCGCGCCGCGCCCCCAAACCATAACCCTAGCGCGCCGCCGCCACTCGTTGTTGGTGCCGCCGCCGCTGCTGCCGCCGTCGATCGCCGCCACCCCGCCGGACCATGCCGTCGTCGCCGCCGACCACCGCCGCCCTCGCCGGAGCCGCCACCGCCGCCGACCCGCACCCTGAGGTTGACCTCGCCGCCGCCGTTTTTTTTAGAAAAAACCGTTTGGTTTTTCCATCGGTTTTTCATCGGTTTTTTTTAAGTTCCATTTTTTTATTAGATCGGTTTTTTCCGGTTTAGGTTAATTAGCGAGCGTTCGCTTGTTCGCTCGTTTTAACGAACGCGTTCTTCGTTTAGATCCAGTTAACGAACGTTCGTTCATTAATCTGTTCGTCATTTTTATTTTTCTCGGATTTATTCCGCGATTTTTCTGATCGCGATTTCTTATCCGATTTTCGTTTTACTATAACTTTTCGCTCGTTTATCGGAATCAGGAAATTCAAGCGCCTAGAGTTTCGTCTTGAAATACTCTTTCCGAATAATCTACTCAAACAAGTTTTTTCTTCTGTAAAATTTGACTTAGGTCCAGATTAGTAAACAAAGCCTGTTTCTTTCGCCGTTTGGCTTTCGTTGCTTCGTTCGATTTGATTCCTTCTTGCAAACCGGAGTTCTTAAGCTGAACTTTTTGGTTCGATCTCTTTTTTGAGTTTTACCTGTGCATTAGATGAGTACTTATTGTATGCTTGTTTGTTTGTTTGCGATAAATTACCCGGATTGCGCTGCTTGCTACTTCGAATCCCTAGGTTTCACGGATCATCAGCAAGGCAAGTAACACTTTGATCATACTTCTTTATTACCTAGTTTTAGGCATTAGATCAATCCTCAAACAATTGCATGATTAGGATCTGATTAATATGTGGGTTTTGGAAAGTAGATGAGGTAGTACCTATTACCTGTTTTATTATCAAACCTTTGGGAGTTACTTCTACGTTTGTTTATTATGCCATGCTATGCTAGTAGACGTGGATTCGGTGCGTGAATTTCCATGACAGATGTGAGATTGTTAATTAATGGTTTATTTAAGGTGGCAACTTTAACACACATCTGGGTGCATTGAGGTACCTGGGTATTCCAGGATTGCTTGTTTGTTTTTGGACCGCCACCCAGGCTCAAAGGGATCATAAGATCATTCATGCTAGAAACTTCTGTGTGCAACCACATGCTATTATGGGCTCTAGCATAGTTGATTAAGTCGTGCGAACTCTTATAGTGGTAGACTAGCAGATGTAAGGGAAAGTAGTTGTACAGGTCTACCCATCGTAAGGTGCTAGCACTTCTGAAAGACTATGTCTCGGTAATCCGTTTCTCAAACACCATGTAGTGTGAGAAAACCAACGGAGGAGATCGAGTTGTGTGGGGAAAAGAGCGCAAACCTCTGCAGAGTGTATAAACTAATCATGATTAGCCGTGTCCCCGGTTATGGACATCTTGAGAATGTAGTACTTGGATTATCGTGTGAACCTCGACATGTTACTTTAATTAATATTGTTGGGTTTGTTTAATGATGATTATTTCTAATTGGGATTGAGAATGTTGTCAACCATTCTCAATGTTTAACAACCACCATGATAGTTAAATAAATTTATTCCTTTGCAGTAGGGAAAAATTGGCTTTACGCAAAAACTGTAACCATAGAGCTTTCCACCAGCCATATATGCATGTAGAATAGCATTGTTCTTTCATTACTCTCTATGTGTTACATTGCCAGCATATTCCATGTGCTGACCCGTTTCGGGCTGCAACGTTCATCTTGCAGACTTTTCAGATGATGAGTAAGATGCCTTAGGATCGTGGTTCTATACTCAGTGATGCCGTTGGAGTTGATGGACTCACTTATCTTCCAAGCCTTTTACTGTTATCGTTATTAGATGGCCTTAAGCCATATTTGTTGTAATAAGCTCTCTTTTGAGACATTCGATGTAATAAGTGTGTGATTGCTACTCTATTATAAATCCTTCGAGTATTGTGCGTGTTAGCATTACTGATCCAGGGATGACACTGATGCACAGAGATCAGACTGTTTGAGGTCTGGTCGCTACAAGGTGGTATCAGAGCACGCGCTGACTGTAGGACACGACCACTAAGCTAAAGCCCTAGATCACTATTCTCTCTTCTCATTTCTGACTCCTCATCTTTTCTATTCTCTTTTAGGATGGCAGATGCAAGGAACAAGTTCACGCAACCGGATGAAGATACACCCTTTGGACGACACGTGAAGGAAGTCACTAGATACCTGAACATCGGAGTACCAAGCTTCACCGGGACCTACAATGCCACTTTACCTGAAGAGGAGCACTGGATGATTCAAGTTCATGTTCCAGGAAGGACGTTCATGCCCGTCACTGAGCCCATAGAGTTTTCCTTTGATGCACCAACCTAGAGTCTAGGAAAGAGCATGGCAGCGCACATCACCATGGGACGTATTGGAGAAGTTTACCACAAGGAGCTTAAGGATACAATCTACCAGATTTGTGGGCGCCGAGATGAGCAATGGGAGATGGTCAGCACTAGGAAGGACAGATCAATTGTAGCGTTCATCCAGGAGTTAAACCAGCACATTCGACGCCAGGAGAACCAGATGTGCGCAGGCATGATGGATCTGAAGAAGGCCATGACCAAAATAACGGAACTGGAGGAAGAACTCAAGTCTACACGCGATGGATATGAGGAGGAAATTGCAACGCTAGTAGAGAAGAATGATGATCTAAAGAGGAAGCTAAGAGTGTTTATGGGATTTCCCGCAACTGGAGAAAGATGGAGATGGCACTTGTCCCGAGAACTACATCATCATCGACGACACCGACTCGGACCCGGACGATAGTGATGATAACTATGTGGATGAAGATGGAGCAGATATCATGGAGTCTTCATCGGAGCAGTTTTTCTAGTAGACCACCATAACAGTAGTAGTATTTCCCTCCATGTATCTAGTATAGTCCGAGCACTTCTATAACGATAGATAGACCGTTGTATGCCCTTGCTTGTTTGAATGAAGTGTTTTGAGTGCAATTTGTCTCATGTGCATATCGGTATTGTTTTTCCCTCTAGACCTCATTCTATTCTGTATTCTCATCTTTTCTAAACCCTTAGATGCCTCTGAGACGTGACAATGGATTTGCTTTCCCACCAGAGCTCACCCAGTTGATCCAGCAGCAGAATGCATTGATGCAGATACTAGTCCAGAATCAGAATCAGGGGAACAACAACAACAACCCACCACCACCACCACCTGTTAATCACTTAACCCGTTTTCTTAGGCTGAATCTGTCGGTGTTCTCCAGTAGCACCGAGCCGATTGTTGCAGATGATTGGCTTTGCAAGATAGCCAGGGAGTTGACCACTACAGGATGCACCGATGCGGAGAAGGTGCGATTTGCCGCACATCAGCTTGAGGGACCCGCGGGATCATGGTGGGAGAATTTCACAGCCACCTATCCAGTAGACACTGTCACATGGGATCAGTTTCAGGAGGCTTTCCATACCACTCATGTTTCAACAGGAGCTATGGCCATGAAGAAGCGTGAGTTTCGCAACTTACGCCAGGGAGGACGTACAGTTGGCCAGTATGTGGATGACTTTAGTAAGCTAGCACGTTATGCCCCAGATGATGTTGCTACGGATGCAGCTAAGCAAGAGAAGTTTCCGGAAGGACTGAATGACGAGCTAAGCATGCAGTTGATGGTAGCAAGTTTCAATAACTACCAGGAGTTGGTAGATAGAGCTCTCATCATTGAAGGGAAGCAACAACAGATTGAGAACCGCAAGAGGAAGTATGGACAAGGGAAGTACAATTCGGGAGCTCAGCAGAAGCCACGTTTTACCCCGAAATCGGGAGGACAGTTCCAGCATACCCCATGGAGGTGGTAACTCACACAACCATAATGGTTCCAAGAATGGTAACGGGAATGGACGAAGCAATGTCCAAAACCGTACCAACCCCTCGACACCATCCAAGAGAGATCTGAGTGAAGTCACTTGCTTTAAGTGCTAGAAGACCGGACATTACGCCAATGAATGTCCTGAAGGCTAGAATGAAATGGCAATGGAAGCTCTGCGAAGAAGCGAAACCCTTTCAACTGGGGACAGGTGAACCACGTTAATGTGGAGGAGATTGAAGCCCAACCAGATGAAGTAATAGGTAAGTTTTTGGTTAAGTCATTTACTTCACTCGTTCTTTTTTATACTGGTGCATCGCATTCATACAAATCAAGGGGATTTGTGGATAAGTATAAACTGCCCACCAAGGTTCTAGGAACACCCATGCTAGTAACCTCACCAGGAGCAGAGTATATGGCCAATCGAGGATGTTTTCAAGTGCCGTTGAGTATAGGCAAGCATGTTTTCCCCTCGGATTCAATCATTTTGGAATCTCAAGGTTTGGATGTGATTCTGGGTATGGATTGGCTATCGATGTATGGAGGAAACATCAATTGCGCCAGTAAGTCGATTTTGCTTACTACCCTAGAAGGGAGAAGGATAAGGTATGTATCAAGACATGAGCCAAAGAGGATGCACATAAATTCCTTATCAGGAGTTGTGCAGGAGGAAGTACCAGTAGTGAAGGATTTTCCTGATGTATTTCCAGAAGAGTTGTTAGGCATGCCACCGGATAGAGACATCAAGTTTTTGATTGAGCTTTTGCCAGGCACAGGACCAATATCCAAGAGACCATACAAGATGCCTGCAAAAGATTTGGAGGAGATTAAGAATCAAATTAAGGAGTTACTGGATAAAGGTTATATTCGCCCAAGTTCTTTGCCTTGGGGATCGCCAGTACTTCTAGTGGAGAAGAAGTACGGATCATTGAGGATGGTTCTTGACTATCGAGGATTGAATGTAGTAACAATCAAGAACAAGTACCCACTGCCGATGATCAATGACCTGTTTGACCGATTGCAATGAGCAAAGGTACTTTCCAAGATCGATTTGCGATCAGGATACCATCAGTTGAAGATTCAAGAGCAGGATATACCTAAGACGGCTTTTACCACCAGGTATGGGTTGTACGAGTATGTCGTCATGTCATTTGGTCTGACTAACGCACCTGCCTATTTCATGAACATGATGAACAAAGTGTTTATGGAGTTTCTGGATAATTTCATCATGGTGTTCATTGATGATATTTTGGTCTACTCAAAGAACGAAGAAGAGCACAAGGAGCATTTGCGTTTGGTATTGGAGAAGCTCAAAGAACACCAGTTATACGCCAAGTTCAGCCAATGTGAATTTTTGTTGAAGGAAGTTGGATTCCTCGGACATGTTATATCTGGGGAATGTATAGGAGTAGACCCCACAAAGGTTGTCACTGTGACAAATTGGGTAGCACCAACGACAGTTCGAGAGATCAGAAGTTTTCTTGGACTGGCAGGATACTACCGGAGATTCATTGAGAATTTCTCGAAGATTGCGAAGCCCATGACGGATTTGTTGAAGAAGGATACCAAGTTCAGTTGGACTGAGCAATGTGAGGCTAGTTTCCAGGAGTTGAAGGAACGTCTAGTTACCTCACCAGTGTTGATTCTGCCAGATCAGAGCAAGGATTACGACGTGTATTGTGACGCTTCATGTCGAGGACTTGGAGCGGTGCTTATGAAGGAGGGGAGAGTTGTTTCGTATGCTCCACGAGAGCTTAAACCTCATGAGTTAAATTATGCCACGCATGATTTGGAGTTAGCAGCCGTAGTGCATGCATTGAAGACTTGGAGACATTTCCTTATCAAAAATCATTGTGAGGTGTACACGGATCACAAGAGTTTGAAGTACATTTTCACGCAGAAGGAGTTGAATCTCCGGCAAAGGAGATGGTTGGAGCTAATCAAAGATTATGATATGAGGTTGCAGTATCACCCCGGAAAGGCTAACGTAGTAGCCGACGTGTTGAGCCGTAAGAGCCATGTAAATACACTCATGACCGCAGGGTTGCCAAAGGATTTAGCCGAGGATCTTTGCGAACTATGTTTAGAGATAGTTCCGAGAGGCTACGTAGCAGCATTGGAGATTCAGTCGACTTTGATGGATAAGATCAAAGAAGCCCAGAAGACGACAAGGAAATTGCCGAGATAAAGGAGAAGATGAGCAAAGGAAAAGCTAAAGGTTTTCGTGAGGATGAGCACGATACCTTATGGTTTGAAGACCGTGTTTATCTGCCTTATGACCCGGAGATCAGGAAGTTGATTTTGCAAGAGGCCCATGATTCGCCGTATTCGATTCAACCTAGAAATACCAAGATGTATTTGGATTTGAAGGAGAATCTCTGGTGGACCAGAATGAAGAAGGATATTGCGGAGTATGTAGCAGTTTGTGATGTATGTCAGAGAGTAAAGGCAGAGCATCAGAAGCTAGTAGGATTGTTACAACCATTGCCGATTCCCGAATGGAAGTGGGATAAACTAGGCATGGATTTTATCACGGGATTGCCCAGGACTCGTTCAGGCTATGAATCGATTTGGGTTGTGGTCGATCGTTTGACGAAGGTAGCTCATTTCATTCCAGTGAAGACCACTTACACCAGTGCTAAGTTGGCCAAGATATACATGACCAGGATCGTATGTCTGCATGGAGTTCCAAGGAGCATTGTATCAGATAGACAAACCAAATTTACCTCAAAGTTCTGGAATCAGTTGCACAAAACCTTGGGTACCAGGCTAGAGTTCAGTACAACTTTTCATCCGCAGACAGATGGACAGACCGAGAGAGTCAATCAGATTTTGGAGGATATGCTGAGAGCTTGTGCGCTAGATTACGGATCTAGTTGGGACGACGATTTGCCGTATGCAGGGTTCTCTTACAACAACAGTTATCAATCCATCTTGAAGATGGCCCCTTTCGAAGCCCTATACGGAAGGAGGTGCAGGACCCCATTATCGTGGGATGAAGTTGGAGACCACCAGTTCTTTGGACCGGATTTGATTATGGAGTCTGAACGGAAAGTGAAGTTGATTCGCGATAGGCTCAATGTAGCCCAGTCCAGACAGAAAAGCTATGCAGATTCAAAACGCAAGGAGACAGTTTACAAAGTCGAAGATAGAGTCTATCTTCGTGTATCACCACTTCGAGGAGTTAAGCGTTTTGGAGTTAAGGGAAAGTTAGCACCACATTTTGTGGGACCATACAAAGTTTTGGAGCATATGGGAGAAGTTGCCTACAAGTTGTAATTGCCTGAGGGATTGTCATGAGTTCATGACGTGTTCCACGTTTCTCAGTTGAAGAAGTGCCACGCAGAGATGGCTGATATACCGCTGAGAGATACCGTGCCGCTAGAGGCGATTCAGTTGGACAGTGATTTGACATGTGAGGAGAAACCAGTCAAGATTCTCGAGTATGGGAGCCGAGTCACCCGCAGCAAGGTTATCAAGTTTTGCAAAGTTTAGTGGAGCCACCACACCGAGGATGAAACCACCTTGGAGAGAGAGGAAGATCTGCTGAAGGACCACCCTCACCTATTTTCTAGCCAACCCAAATCTCGAGTGCGAGATTCATCTTAACGGGGTTAGGTTTGTAACATCCCAAATTTTCAATTTGGAATGTTATACAAATAGATCATTATTGCATATCATATTTATTGCATTTTTTTTCGATCCTAGAAATCATACGCAACTCAAGGACCCACGGAGAGAGTTGGGGATTTCGATATTTTCATATTTGAGTTTTCTCAAATTTTGGAAATATGATCATTTGATTTTATTTATTTTATCTTCAATTATTTCAAATTATAAATTATGAGAGAGCGAATAAAATGACTTTCCCAAAATAAAGAAATATTGAGGATTTAATAAAAAAATCAAATAAGATTTTATTTTGGATTTTATTGCTATTTTATTTGAATTTAGGAAAAATGCGTGTTTTTCAAAATTGCATTTAGGCCCCAAATAAATGTTCATCTAAACCGGCTTGATTTTAGAAGCCGGGGAAAATTTATTTCGGGATTTTTGGAGCCCATTTATTATTTCTTTCGTTTGATTTTCTGTGCGAAAATTATTTAAAAAAAAGAGTCCGAACCGACCATGGGCCGTAACCGGCCAGGACTCCGCCTGGCCGGGTCTTTATATACCGCGCCAGGTCGACCCCCAGCCCAAGCCACCGCCGCGCCGACAAACCCTAACCCTAGCGCGCCGCCGCCACCGCCGCTCGCTGCTGCCGTCGCCGCCACTGCTGCCTTCGCCGCCCGCTGTCGCCGCCGACTGCCGCCACCCCGCCGGACCCCGCCACCGTCACCGCCGACCACCGCCGCCCTCGCCGGAGCCGCCGCCGCCGCCGACCCGCACCCCGAGGTTAACCTCGCCGCCGCCATTTTTTTAGAAAAAACCGTTCGGTTTTTCGTCGGTTTTTTAATTCCATTTTTTTATTAGAACGGGTTTTTTTGGTTTAGCTTAATTATCGAGCGTTCGCTCTTTCGTTCGTTTTAACGAACTCGTTCTTTGTTTAGATCCAGATAACGAACGTTCGTTCATTAATCTTTTCGTCATTTTTCTTTTTCTCGGATCTATTCCGTGATTTTTCTGATCGCGATTTCTGATCCGGTTTTTGTTTTAGTATAACTTTTCGCTCGTTTATCGAAATCAGGCGATTAAAGCGCCTGGAGTTTCGTCTCGAAACCCTCTTTCCGAATAATCTACTCAAACAAGTTTTCGCTTCTGTAAAATTTGACTTAGGTCCAGATTAGTAAACGAAGCCTGTTTCTTTCGCCGTTTGACTTTCGTTGCTTCGTTCGATTTGATTCTTTTTGGAAACCGGAGTTCTTAAGCTGAACTTTCTGGTTAGATCTCTTATTTGAGTTTTACCTATGCATTAGATGAGTTCCTATTGTATGCTTGTTTGTTTGTTTGCGATAGAGTAGCCGGATTGCGCCGCTTGCTACTTCGAATCCCTAGGTATCATGGATCATCAGCAAGGCAAGTAACACTTTGATCATACTTCTTTATTACCCAGTTTTATGCATTAGATTAATCCTCAAACAATTGCATGATTAGGATCTAATTAATATGTGGGTTTTGGGAAGTAGATGAGGTAGTACCTATTACCTGTTTCATTATCAAACCTTTGGGAGTTACTTCTATGTTTGCTTATTATGCCATTCTATGCTAGTAGATGTGGATTGGGTGAGTGAATTTCCATGACAGATGTGAGATTGTTAATTAATGGTTTATTTAAGGTGGCAACTTTAAAACACATCTGGGTGGATTGAGGTACCTGGGTATTCCAGGATTGCCTGTTTGTTTTTGGACCGCCACCCAGGCTCAAAGGGATCATAAGATCATTCATGCTAGAAACATCCGTATGCAGCCACATGCTATTATGGGCTTTAGCATAGTTGATTAAGTCGTGCGAACTCTTACAGTGGTAGACTAGCAGATGTAGGGGAATGTAGGTGTACAGGTCTACCCATCGTAAGGTGCTAGCGCTTCTGAAAGACTATGTCTCGGTCATCCGTTTCTCAAACACCATGTAGTGCGAGAAAACCAACGAAGGAGATCGAGTCGTGTGGCGAAAAGAGCGCAAACCTCTGCAGAGTGTATAAACTAATCATGATTAGCCGTGTCCCCGGTTATGGACATCTTGAGTATCTAGTACTCGGATTATCATGTGAATCTCGACATGTTACTTTAATTAATATTGTTGGGTTTGTTTAATGATGATTATTTCTAATTGGGATTGAGAATGCTGTCAACCATTCTCAATGTTTAACAACCACCATGATAGTTAAATAAATTTATTCCTTTGCAGTAGGGAAAATTGGCTTTACGCAAAAACTGTAACCATAGAGCTTTCCACCAGCCATATATGCATGTAGAATAGCATTGTTCTTTCATTACTCTCTATGTGTTACATTGCCAGCATATTCCATGTGCTGACCCGTTTAGGGCTGCAACGTTCATGTTGCAGACTTTTCAGACGACGAGTAAGATGCCTTAGGATCGTGGTTCTATACTCAGTGATGCCGTTGGATTTGATGGGCTCACTTATCTTCCAAGCCTTCCGTTGTTATCGTTATTAGATGGCCTTAAGCCATATTTATTGTAATAAGCTCTCTTTTGAGACATTCGATGTAATAAGTGTGTGATTGCTACTCTGTTATAAATCCTTTGAGTATTGTGCATATCAGCATTACTGATCCAGGGATGACACTGATGCACATAGATCAGACTGTTTGAGGTCTGGTTGCTGCACATGGTGGTTGTTAAACACTGAGAAGGTAGTTCCCCTCTCAATCCCAATTAAGCATCATCATTTAAACCCAACAAATTAAATTAAGAGTGATGAGATCCACAGGATAATGAAAGAAACTAGATATTCAAAACGTCCAT